>NC_087349.1:40649557-40952587 GCF_030014295.1 Loxodonta africana
ACAGGTATCAAGTCAGATTTGACCAATAGGCTATAGTTTGCTGACCCCCTAATTTGAAACATCAGTGATTTCTTTATAGATCATACCTCATGGCTTTACTCCATGCCATCCTCACTGAGACCCAATGTGATGAAGAAGCCACCATCTGGATCACTGAAGTTTATCTAGGCAGAAGTAAAGAGAACATGGTGAATTCCTCACCCGCTCTTAAAACTCTGCTCACATTTCATTGCCCAAGACCAATCACACAGCTATGCCCGACTCAAAGGGGCTGGGACTATGCAATGCTGTCATGTGCCTGAAATCAGAGAGCTCGAAGTAGCTGGTGAACAATACTTAATTCCTATGACAGAGAGGATGTGGAGAAACGTGGACTATCACACACCGCTGGGAAGAATATAACTTGGGAAACCACTTTTAAGAGTAATTTAGCCATACTTATATACCAGTTGCCGTTGAGTCAACACCAAACTTATGACAACCCCAAGTGTGTCAAGATAACTTTGCTTCATAGGATTGTCAACGCTGATTTTTCAGAAGTAGATCACCAGGCATTTCTTCCAAGGCACCTCAGGGTAGACTCTAAACTTCCAGCCTTTCGGTTAGCAGCTAAACACGTTAACCATTTGCACTACCCGGTGACTCCAAGACACATTTAGCAAAATTAAATATACTCTCTACTTCTAGGTTGGTGCCCTACAGAAGCTCCCACATAAGTGCACTAAAAAAATACACACAAAGATATTCACTGCAGCATCTTAGTTTATAATACAAAAAAAATTGAAAGCAACTTCAATGTCTATCAATAGTGGAGGAGGTAGGTAAATTATGGCATTCTTCATAAAATGGTATCATAAATAGCAGTCCAAAGGAATAGCACATGGATCAATGAAAATGAATTACTGTACCAGGATGGATATAGCTAAAGAAAATAATTTTGGGTAAAAAAAATAAAGTTGCAAAAGAATATATACAGTATCATCTCATTTACATAAATTATTAAAAACACACTATTTATAGACACAAAAAAAGAGGAAGGATACACACTAGCTCTAAGGCAATGCTTATCGCTGAAGGGACCTGGGTGTTGGAGGGCTTTCTAATGTTTTATTTTATTAAAAGTATCTAAAGAAGTTATGGCAAAATGTTAATGTGCATTAAATCTGGATGGTGGATATGTGGGTACCTGTTACTTCCTCTTGTTCTTATTTCTTTTCTCTTGTTCTTATTTGTATGCTTGAAATAGTCTTAAAAAAAAGAAAAGGAGTTACTGCAGTTGGAGTGTGATTGTCAGCAGAGACATGTGTGGTGATATTAAATGACACAAAAGAACAGATGGGGTGAAGAGCAAGACAATGAGTTGCCTTTACAAGCAGACCAGCTACAAAAAATGAGTTGTGAAAGGGAATGAACTCAAATCACTAGGTGAGCTGTCTGAAAGCAAAACTGTCGGCGACCCAACTCTGTAAACTAGGGAAACCTCAAAAAAATCAAGTCCATCTTTTCATGTTTTCATGATACAATGTGGTCATTTAAGAAATGATTGTTAGGACTTTTATGGTATAAAAATTACTGTCTTCTCTATTGTGAAAGTGTTTCCACATAACAGAAATGAAATAAAAGGAAGAGAGGGAGGGAAGAAAGAATAAAGAATGAATGCAAGAAGGGGGTGGGGAGGGGGTAGGGAGGGTCCATACTAGAAGGGGCTCAGCTCTATCAGTAACTCTGCCTTGAGCAACTTACTTCAGCTCTCTGAATCTTAGTTCCTTCCTCTCTCACAAGACAACGGCCTAGATTCCAGCTCAGCGTCCTGTGATCCTTGAAATACCCACTGAGGTTCACATTTGGGGAAGCAGTGTTACCCTAGAATAAAAACCCTCAGCATCTGTCTGATCCAGTGAGCAAAGTACTAGGATAAGAAGCCAGGGTCACCATTCAGCGTGAACGTCAAAACCACACACCAATCATCAGGGCAGTCACCATGCTAAGGGAAGATGGGGCAGAAAAATGAGTGAAGATAACCTACACAGACTGCTAGGTTTCAGGCTTCTGCTTCCATTTATGACAAGCAGAATCCATGTCCTCTGTCCAGGAAACAAAAAAGAATTGTGAAGAGAATCAAAGGTCTATGTCTAGTTTTCCAATTTTTCAGGATCCCAGAGCTACATATGAAAACCCAGGAGGCCTTGGTAAACCTTAACTTGCCCCAAATTGGTGTGAGAGATTTAAATTATAGGATGTGGAACAAAGTCTCACTAGAGTATTTTCCAGAACACCTGTTGTTTTTAGTCGCCATCGAGTTGATTTTCAACTCCCAGCAACCCAATGTGACAGAGCAGAGCTGCCCACATAGGGTTTTCTAGGCTGTAATCTTTATGGGAGCAGATCGCCAAACCTTTTCCCCATGGAGCCACTGTGTGGGTTCGAACCACCAACCTTTCAGTTAGCAGCCAAATGTTTAAATGTTGAGTCACCACATTATCTAGAACACCTACTATGTACCAAATACTGCACTAACACAAAAAAAAAGAATGAGCCACAGCTGCTCCCTTCTCATGGCCTGTTCCTCCTCATTACCATCCCTGCAGCACCTCAGCCCCTTCCTTCAGAAGCCATAATGGCCGCTAGTATTTTTCTCTGGCCTGGACTCTGCCTTTTAAGTGGGACTGAGGCATATCAAGCCATTTTCTCTATCGCCATCCACAAGATGTCACCCAGGAGCTATAACCAGGACAGGTGAAAGTTGCATATAGGACCTGTGGACCCAAGAGTCTCCCTTGAGAAACAGAACATCTCTGGTTTAAAATAATTCCTCTTCAGGATTACAGATAGCCTCTGCAGACGAAAGTTTTCCAAACAATCCCACCATCACTACTTTACATCTGATATGCTGTCACCACAAACCAAGATCTTTCCATTAAGGTGTCAAGTCTCAGATTTATACAACAGACATAAAAATAAAAGCTAAACACTGAGGCAAAGAACGTTTAATGGAAGTTATGTACGTGCATTAAGGGGAAAATGCACCTCTGAGTGTTGCTTATGTAAAAGGCTATTTGTAAGCTTGAGCTTGCATTTCCTCAGACATTATCTGAAAGTGCCTACATTACTGACGTGCTAGAAAGATTTCTCACATTATAATTACACTGTGGAACATGCCAACCCAACCAACAATTGAGGACAGTTTTAAAGTCTATGAGCAAACAAGAACTCTCATCATATAAAGTCCAGGCTTTTACTCCTATAGATGTTAATATGTATTTAATGACTACGACATTGTTAGGAGGAGCCCTGGTGGTTAAGTGCTACAGCTGCTAACCAAAAGGTCAACAGTTCGAATCCACCAGCCACTCCTTGGAAACCCTATGGAGGCAGTTGTACTCTGTCCTATATGGTCATTATGAGTTGGAATCGACTCGACCATGAGTAACGGGTTTATGTGTTAGGAGATGTATTAAACACAAGGGATTTAAATATTGATCTCACTCTGCTGCGGGGACAACTCAGTTTCTCCCTTGTGCCTCCATGTTGATATGAGGGGCAGAGAGAAGCCACAGACAAGCACAACGAGGTAAACTGGGACCAGATGGTGAAAGATCTTGTGTCAGGCCATATACGACCTTGGAAGTTATGAAAAAATATAAGATTTTAAATCAGATTTGCATTTGTAAAAGCTCATTCTGGCCATAGTGAAAAGAATGAAGTACAAGCAGGGGCAAGGTAATGGGTTTGGGGCCCCTGCAGTAATAAAGGGTCTGAACCAGTACGGATGAAGTTTTAATAGGTACATTTATATAATTTCGTAGCCAACTGATTTGGAGAGGAAGGATTAAAGGCAAAGATAACTCCTGGTTTTGGCTACTAGACAAAAAGTGCTGTCACGAATTGGTAAAATTGGCTGAAAGAGGGAAGGGGGGGAAAGCAGGTTTGCAAGAAGAGAAAGATAGAAGATGAGTTCCATCTTGAACATGCGGAATCTGAGGTACCTGTGGGAAGTCCACGTGGATATGTCTAGAAAGCCCCAGGAAATGTGTCTAGAGCTCAGAGAAGATACAGAAGGGATCGTTGAAACTTTGGATATAGATGAGATCCTGAGAAGGAATGTCTATGGTGAAAGACATTGGTAAAAATAACAGTAATAATGGTGACGTTGTTTGTTGTTAAAACCCATAAACCCAACCCTTTGCCATCGAGTCAATTCTGACTGATAGTGACAGTATAGGACAGAGCAGAACTGGCCCATAGAGTTTCCAAGGAGTGTCTGGTGGATTCAAACTGCCAACCTTTTGGTTAGCAGGTGTAGCTCTTAGCCACTATACCACCAGGGTTTCCTGTTTGTTGTTAGGTGCCATCAAATCGATTCTGACTCATGGCGACCCTATATGTGCAATGTAAAACCACTGCATAAGGTTTTCGAGGCTGTGACCTCTCAGAAGCATCTCTCCGGGCTTGTCTTCGGAGGTGCCTCTGGATGTGTTCAAACTGCCAGCCTTTTGGTTAGTAGTCAAGCGTTTAGCCATCTGCACTGACCCGGAAACCTTAATAGATAACACCTGAAGAGTGTTTCATATTTGCTAGGCCCTAACCTAAGCCCTTTACACATGTTAATTTACCTAATCTTCACAGAAACCCAATGAGCTGAGCATTATTGTTATCCTCATTCTGTAGCTTCTAAGACTAAAAAAGGCATAGAGAATTTCAGCAACTTGCCTGAGGTCTCACATAGCTAGTCAGTGCTGGAGCCAGGATATGAACCAAGGCTGTCTCCAGGAACTGTACTCTTAATCTCTATGCAATATAGCCTTCCTAAGAGACGACAACTACAGAGGTGACCCTGGAGAGCAATAGCATGGCAGGAAACAAATGATGCCTTGAAGGATTCTGAAAATGGGGAGCAAAAAAGGGAATGGGAAAACCAAGGAAAGAAATAGTTGTAAGAATTAGAACAAGGTCAGGAGTGTCAAACATCGAAAATATCATTAGCTGATATCATGAATAAACACATAGGAGGGGAAAAGAAAGTTTCCTAAAAAAGAAACCAAATAAAACTTAAAAGTGATCCAGCAATAATGCTGCAAACATTTCTGTTGAAGTTATAAAGAACTTCTGTCCCCACTGACCATATAAGCATGAATGAGGAGGTGAGACAATGAGTACTAATTTCAAAGTACAATATACACTACATAGAATAAAGTTCCTCTCCAGTCCTTCCCTGTATATTACCTGAAGTTCTGCTTTGACTCTTAGTAGACAAAGGCCACTAAAAAACAAAATGATTCATCCTGAATCTGCAAAATATCTCACAACATGGATGAATGTGGAGGGTATGATGCTGAGTTAAATAAGTCAATCGCAAAAGGACAAATACTATAAATGAGGCCACTATTACAAAAACTCATGAAAAGGTTTACAAACAGAAAGAAATAATCTTTGATGGTTACGACAGAGGGGAAGGGTGGGGAAAGAAAAACACTAAATAGACATAAATAAGTGGTAACTTTGGTGAGGGGTAAAACAGTCCACAATACTGAGAAAGTCAGCATAACTTGGCCAAGGTAAAGTCACAGAAGCTTCATAGACACATCCAAACTCCCAGAGGGACCAAATTACGGAGCTGAGGGCTGGGTACCAAGGTCTAAGGGGCATCTAACTGAACAGGCATAACACAGTTTATAAGGAAAATGTTCTACATCCTACCTTGGTGAGTAGCATCTGGAATCTTAAAATCTTATGAGCGGCCATCTAAGATATTCCACTGGTCCCACCTCATCTGAGCAAGGGAGAATGAAGAAAACCAAAGACAAAGGAAAGATTAGTCCAGAGGACTGATGGACCACAAATACCACAGCTTCCACCAGACTGAGTCCATCACAACTAGATAGTGTCCAGCTACCACACCATCAACTACTCTGAAAGGGATCACAATAGAGGGTGCCAGACAGAGCTGGAGAAAAATGTAGAACAAAATTCTAACTCCCAAAAAAAAACCAGACTTACTAATCTGACAGAGACTGAAGAAACCCTGAGAGTATGGCCCCTGGACATCCTTTTAACTCAGTACTAAAGTCACTCCTGAGGTTCACCCTTCAGCAAAAGTTTACACAGACCCATAAAACAAACAAAAATACACGTAGCTCAACCATGTATATGGCACTAAAGCGGCATACCAGTCCAGGGACAAGGACGAAAAGGCAGGAGGGAATAGGAAAGCGGGACGAATGGAAATGGGGAACCCAAGGGCAAGAAGGGGAGAGTGTTGACACGTTGTGGGGTTGGCAACCAATGTCACAAAACAACATGTGTATTGTTAATGAGAAACTAATTTGCTCTGTAAACCTTCGTCTAAAGTACAATTAAAATGGGGGCAGAGAGAGGGGAGGAGAATGATTCATCCTTCTGGAACTTCACCTTGCCCAAAGGACACAGTGGTATTAGGGAAAGCACTTCCCAGAAAGGAATATAAAACCAATTTAGGTAGCCCTAATTCTCCACTGTCACTCCCAAGGATATGAAAAGGGGAGAAAGCAAAGGCAGCTGTGTAACCTGTCCCTGAAAAAGCCACAATCAAATCAAAAAACAAAAATTCTTAAAGCCTTTTGATATACTCACTGAAGGTGTTGATGTATCATAAACCTGACATATCATGCATATTCCAAGAGTCTGCAAATAACTGAGCATCCCAAGATCTAATCACCCATCCCAAAAGAAAACTGTAAGCCAAACTTTTTAAAGCCTATCCTTTTCTCATTTCCGACTGGGGAAATACACTAAAAGATCCTGCTCTGAAAAGTTAAGAACTGGCATCTCCTTAGCTCTTTTCTCTACTTCAGTGACAATATATCTCCCTCTTGTGGATGTTTAGAACATTCCCACTCAGCAGCGTCCTTTCCAGCTTACACTCCCACTTAATCACCAGGCTGCATTTTATAACCATAAGCATAAATAAAAGATAGGATGCTCCACTGTATCCTCCTACTAGCTGAAGTACTGGAATGCATGCCCTGGCAACCCTGGCAACTCACATTCATTCTTCTTCTGGAAAGGAAGTCACTGTTAGCAAACTGTGATCATGCATCAAATATTTACTGAGCTATTATTATGAAGAGCATGGACACAGGGCACTTGAGAAATCAGGGCTTATGTCTGCAAAAATTTACAACCTCAAAGACCAAACAGCCAGCTGAAAACTAGGGAATAGTTGCCCTGGTAGTAATGATAGGCTTGTACCAGGACAGCTGCACTCTTAGGAAATCTCCATCTGTCACCAGTAGTGCCAAACACTTAAGGCTCTAAGGGACTACTGTCCTGGTTGAAGTTTGCTGAAGTCCTGTGGCTATGAAACTGATTTATTTTTTCTCTATGAGCAACCAGTAAGTCAATATATGGATTCAATCCCTTCACTTTTTACAGAGATAATGCCACCAAACAGAGCACCACTGATTCCTTGCAATTCTGCTGTATCTGCTGCTGTTAGCTGCTGTTGAGTACATTCCAACTCATGGCAACCTCACCTGTACGGAGTAGAACTGCTCCACAGTGTTTTCAAGGATGTGACCTTTAGGAAGCTGATGGCCAGGTCTGCTTCTGAGGCACCTGGGGGTAGGTTCAAAACACCAACCTTTCGGCTAGTAGTGGAGCACTTAACCATTCGCACTACTCACCTTTTCCTTTTTTCCTCTTGTTTCAGAAAAGCAGCAACATTCCCTTCCAAGATGAACCCTTCGCCATTTCTCTTTTAACTCCATTCTCTATCTCCCTGGCTCCTTTTCCTCCACCTATAATTTTGTTCAAGTGTCTTTCATCCCCTACTCTGCTAATTCTTCGAACTACGTAGTTCACTAGGATTCTACCATTAGAGTTAAGCTCCTAAAAAAAACGAATTTTTTTTTTTTTTAGGGGAGGTCTTTTTGTCTGTGTCATGCACTAATCAATTTCTAGCACCAACAATGCATAGTATGCAGTGGGTATTCAATTTTTTTTTCTTTTATCTCTGTATTTTTTTAAATATATAACTCACCATAAAATTTGCCCTTTTAAAGTTTAAGATTCAGTGGTTTTCAGTATATTCACAAAGTTGAATGATGGTGGGGCAACCATCACTACAACCAATAAGCATTTGATGAATGAATGATAATGAACTGATACTAAAAAAAACAAACCTGGTGCTTTCAAGTCAATTCCAACTCATTAGCAACCCTATAGGACAAAGTAGAACTGCCCCACGGGGTTTCAAAGGAATGGCTGGTGGATTCAAACCGCCGACCTTTTGGTTAGCAGCTGAGCTCTTAAATCAACTAATAGCCATCCAGAATAATCTACAAACACTGCTTCCCCCTTAAACCCTTGTGGTTTGGCTTTGTCCCATCCTCCACCCCAAGATGCCTATCTCAAAGGCTGTCTCTCCTTGGTCCTCTGGTCAGGGAAGTAAACAGTGCCTGCATGAATGTCAGGCAGTACCTGGCCTGTCAGCAACACCTGTGACAAGGCAACGAGTGTAGCCAATAACAGTTGTTCACACAAGTAGGAAAATTAGAACAATTCTAGTGGAGGGTAAAGCAGTACCCAGACACCAGGGACAGCCAAGTAGGGATACAGAAGCAGGTCACAATGGGACACCATAAACTCGCTGCAGAGACTCCTATAGCTATAAAAAAAAAAAAAAAAAGCTATAAATTCCCCTAAATGCCAAACTCAATGGCCTTTCATAGTCTTTACTCTCCTTGAGATTTAATGCCCTTACCTGGAACTTGATTCCATGACACTTCACTCTCCTGTTCTTCTCCTACGTCCTTTAACATGGCCTCTCTGCCTGTCTGCTCTTTTCCTCCTGCCCTCAAGGCACTGTCTCTGCTTGAATATCTCCTCTTCTCTAAGCATGCTCTCCCCTGCCTGTCTCTGTTACTTCCACATCTAAAGCTCTGGTCTGGATCTGGGGCCCTGCTCTAATTCTGACATCCTAACTCTACATCTGACGTCTTGCACCGACACGTTTCTCCAGCAACTCAGACTCAACACACCCCAAGCCAGATTCATCAATTCTCCCATCCCCAAAAAAGAATCAATTCCTCTTCCTAACTTCCTGTTTCTCTAAATGGCATACTATTCCTCCTGTTATCTAGGTTTGAAACTAATTCACCCTTGACTCCACCCTCTCCTTTTTATCCAAAGCCTAATTTTGATCATCGCTTCCTTCTTAACATAGTTCATTTCTATCCCCTTTGCTCATTTCCCAGTTCCAATGCTTTAATTCAGATCCTCAGGACTTTTCACTGGATTCCTGCAACAGCTTCCTTGTTGTTGTCGTTAACAGATTCCCTGCCTCCATCTAGCCCTCACCCTAATCCTCCAAATTGCTGACAGAGGATTCATTCTAAAATGCTAACCTGACTCTTTAAAATCCTCCAGTGCTCCTGGGGTACCCGCTGCACTTGTTTCCCAGCATTCATTGCACTCTCCATCAGTGTGCAGTAGACATGATTTTCATGGTAGGCCCTAAGTGCTCTAAGCCAGAGGTGGAAAATTTTTTTGTAAAGGGCCAGATTGTAAATATTTTAGGCTCTGCAACCCATACAGTTTCTGATGTAACTATTCTTAGTGTGTATGCAGCCATAGACAATGCATAAAGGAGTGAGCATGAGTGGGTTCCAATAAAAAATTTTATGGACATTGAAATTTGAATTTCATATAATGTTTACATGTCATGAAAAATTTCTTTTGACTTTTTTCAACCATGTAAAATGTATAACCATTTTTAGCTTAAGACAATACAAACATAGACAAAGGCTGGATTTGGCCCTTGGATCACTGTTTGCCAAACCCTGGTTCTAGCCAAGTATTGTAATTCATCCCCCTTGTCACAGTGATTGGTTCAGACAGCCAAGAGCTAAGCTAATCAACGTCTGCCACAGAAACTGGTATCCAAAGATGGTCTAATCAGCATGACGTTCCTGACTTGTTTGATAGCTCTGAGTGGCTCTGGTTCTCCCTCCCTTTCTCTCATTCTTGTTCTCTCTTGAGCTCTCCCTCTCCTCTCTTTCTCTCTCCATTTTCCCCTCCTTCGCTCTCTTCATGGAAGTGTAAACGAAGTATGATGTTCCAGTTGCTGCTGGCAGTCACCTATAACCATAAGGCCACCAGTTTGGAAATGCAACCAACCCACAGAAGACGACAAACCCAAGAGGCCTTTTTCTCAACTGCCAATGTTCCTTCTTTGGTCACAAACTTCCTCTACCTGTAACCCCACATTTGGCACCACCCACTCCCATCCTCCATCCCATCTTACCCCCAGCCCAGCTCATTTCCTTCCTAGGCTGGTGCTCCCTTCTCCAGGCCACCATATTTCTCCCAGGCAATCCGACCAGGCTTGTGCCCACTGCTATTCCCCGACTCCTGTCCTCAATGTCTCAGGGCAGGCACGGGCAGGCCCAGGCACATTTCTTTCTGCACTGCACGTATAAAGCGTTCTGACTTTTGAGACAGCTCCTTTGATCCCTGCCTTGATCCCTGATAATTGTTTTTAGTTGTCATCCAGTCAATTCCGACTCATGGCAAACCAATGTGCGTCAGTAAAACTGCTCCACAGGATTTTCAGTGGCTAATTTTTCAAAAGCAGGTTGTCAGGCCTTTCTTCTGAGATGCCTCTGGGTAAACTCAAACCTCAAACCTTATAGTTAGCAGCCAAGCACATTAACACTTTACACGACCCGGGGACACCCCCTCTGTTATAGTAACATTCTTTGTAAAGGATACTTTTTATCCACAGACACATCCAAACTCCCTGGGGGACCGAATTGCTGGGCTGAGGGCTGTGAGGACCATGGTCTCAGAAACATCTAGCTCAATTGGCATAACATAGTTCATAAAGAAAATGTTCTACATTCTACTTTGGTGAGTAAGATCTGGGGTCTTAAAAGCCTGTGAGCGGCCATCTAGGATACTCCACTGGTCTCATCCCTTCGGGAGAAAGGAAGAGCAAAGAAAACTAAAAATACCAGGGAAAGATTAGTCCAAAGGACTAATGGACCACATCTACCATGGCCTCCACCATACCAAAGGCAGTACAACTAGGTGGTGCTCAGCTACCACCACTGACTGCTCTGACAGGGATCACAATAGTGTCCTGGACAGAGCTGGAGAAAAACGCAGAACAAAATTCTAACTCAGAAAGAAAGACCAGATTTGCTGGCCTGACAGAGGCTGGAGAAACCCTGGGAGTATGGCCCCCGGAAACCCTTTCAGCTCAGTAATGAGGACACTCCTGAGGTTCACCCTTCAGCCAAAGATTGAACAGGCCCATGGAACAAAACAAGACCAAAGGGGCACACCAGCCCTGGGGCAGAGACTGAAAGGCAGGAGGGAACAGGAAAGATGGTAATAGGGAACCCAGGGTTGAGAAGGGAGAGTGCTGACATGTCATGGGGTTGTTAACCAATGTCACAGAATAATGCGTATGCTGTTTGATGAGAAACTACTTCTGTAAACTTTCATCTAAAGTACAATTAAAAAAGGAAAAAAGCCTCTTTAATGTTTTTGAATAAGTGAGCTGATGTAAACAAAAATATTAAGTAAATACTAATATAAGAAATACCTGAGTGGATGCTGCCCCAATTCACTTAGGGCTACAGAAGGGCTGTTTCCGGAGTCATGCTGGTTGCTCTGAACCTCTTGTTGGGCAGGTGTGTCTGCGCTGCTGCCACTCGTTGTGGGTTCTCAACTCAGGTGTTAGCAGCCCAGACCCTCTCAGCAGCTGGGCCCTGATTCTGACTGGGAGCTGGAGGATCTGGCGCTTTAGAAGGTGGAGAAGTATCCATTCCTTCTGCGCATGAGCCTACCGCAGGGCTTCGCCTTCTGGCGCCCCAGGCCACGCCCTTTGTCGACGTCAGCCGGTACCGGTACCGGTACCGCAGAGGCCCCTGTTTCTTCTCACTCACCAGGGGTCCAGGGGCAGGAGTTCAGCTCCTTTAGGACCACGTGTTCCTTTACTACTGCCCGATTTTATCCACCGTTAACAGAGTGCGGCATTGGTTCCCTCTCATGCCCAGAAACTATAGAAAAAAAAAAAAGTCCGATTCCAGAAAATCAGGGCTTTGAGCCTATTCATTCTGGTTCAAACCGCTACTGAGAAATTTTCATTTCTTAGAAGTTCCCAGGTGATGCTAATACTGCTAGTTAGGAACCACTTCCGAGAACCACTAGTAGACCAGTGGTTCTCAAAATTTATTATACATGGCAGTCACCTGTGGTTCTTGTTAAATGTAGATTCTGACTCTATACCCTGGGATGGAATTATTAACATTGGCTGGGGGCTTGTTAGAAATGCAAGTTTCTCAGCAGGGGTTTAAAACCCTGCAGAAAATATAAACCAAACCAACCAAACCCATTGCCGTTGAGTCGATTCTGACTCATAGCGACCCTATAGGACAGAGTAGAACTGCCCCATAGTTTCCAAGGAGCCCCTGGTGGATTTGAACTGCCAGCCTTTTAGTTAGCAACCATGCAGAAAATATAGAGGCTTCAAATGCCCACCCAGGATCCTGATGTGGGAAGCCATGGAGAAGATCTGTTATTTACATGAGGAATTTGCAAAGTCTTGGTCAGCTCTCAGAGCCCTGGTGGCATAGTGGTTAAGTGCTCAGCTGCTAACTGAAAGGTTGAAGGTCTGAACCCACCAAACACTCAACGGGAGAAAGATGTGACAGTCTGCTTCGGTAAAGATTACAGCCTTGGAAACCCTATGGGGCAGTTCTACCCTGTCCTGTGGGATCACTGAGTCAGACTGGACTCCACTTTGCACCAGGTTTCGTTTTTTTCTTTTTTTTTTTTGTTTTTGGTTGGTCAGTTCCCAGATGGCTGAAGGCTTTGATGTAAGCATGTTATGTGTGTGTTGAAAAGCAAACCGTGTTGCATGTTGTTGTGTTTCTGAGATACCTTGCAATATCCGTTTAAAAGGGAAGGAAAAGTTTACTTTCTGATCTCATCTCCTTTTTGACTAATGAATGCTAACAGTTCTGGAAGTGCTTAGTCAATTGGTTGTTTTCTTTATGTACAAAACAAAGTAAAATGAAGCAGTCAATTAAAAAAAAAATACGAGTATGACAAAATCATGAAGGTGGTGCTAAAAGACTGAAGTTTGACAAACACGTATTAAGTCAAAAGTTGCACTTGCTAGCTGTGTAAGAGAAGAATGTTTTAATAGACAATTTACAACTTGTGTCTTTATCTGGATCCACTTTGACCCACTGAGAGCCTGCAAGATCTCTTGTAGTTCTGGGTAATATATTTTCCTTCTTAATCACTGTGGTAGGCAGAATAATGCCCCCCCCCCAAAAAAAGTCTCCATCCTAACCCCTGGGACCTGTGAATACGTTAAAAAGGGGAATGAAGATTGCAGATGGTATTAAGTTTGCTAATCAACTGACCTTGAGATAAATATCCTAGATTATCCACATGAGCCCAGTAGAATTACAAAGGCTCTTAGAAGTGGAAGAGGGAAGCAGGAAAGAGAACCAAAGAGATAGCACCATGAGAGTAGAACTCAACTTGAGTTTGCTAGCTTTGAAGAGAGAGGTAGACGGCCATAAGGTCAGGAACATGGGTGGCCTCTAGAAACTGAAAAGGGCAAGGAAACAGACTCTTCCCTTGAACACAGCCCCATTGACACCAGTGAGACCCATTTAGGACTTCTGACCTTCAGAGATGTAAGATAATAAATTTGTGTTGTCTTAAACCTCCAAGATTGTGGTAATTTGTTATGACAGCAATAGAAAACTAATACAACCTTGCATCCTTTGATGTGACTTTAATATGGATGGTCTACTCGGCAATTTGAAAGGATGTAGTGGTGAATTTCCAGTGGATGAGGAGAAGCAACTTAGAATGGAAAGCAAATGACAAAGTAATAAAGAATCATAATAATTGTTTTTCTATGTGTTTATATGGCTTTAGGAAAAACTAGAGGAGTCCTTTGACTACTAACCAAAGGTTGGCAGTTCAGACCTACTCAGAGGTGCCTTGAAAGACAGACCTGGCAATCTGTTTCTGAAAACACACAGTCTTGAAAATCCTATGGAATAGTTCTACTCTGCACACGTGAGGTCACCATAAGACAGAATCTACTTGAAGGCAACTAACAATAATAGACAAAACTGGATAATCTTCAGGGGAAGGAGACTCCTGTAGTGAAAGAACTACAAGTCTATTTAAAATTAAAAGCGAGAGGTGGGGCCAAGATGGCAGAATAGACACACTCTTCTGGCAAGCCCTCTTTTAAAAAAGACAAGAAAAAACGTCAGTGCTTCGAAGGTGAAAATAATCAAGCTAGCGCACTCAAGCAACCCATTTGGGCATATCAAAACAAAACAAAGCAAGAAGCTACAATACAGTAAGCAAACAAAATAAACTAATACAATAACTTATAGATGGCTCGGAGAAAACAGTCAATACCAAATGATCGTTTCAACAAGCTCTCAAAACAAAAAATCAAGGGACCTTCTGGATGAAAGTGCATTCCTGGAATTACTGTATGCAGAATACGAAAGATTAATATACAGAACACTTCAAGCCATCAGGAAGGAAATCAGGCAATACACAGAACAAGCCAATGAACACACAGATAAAGCAGTTGAAGAATTAAAAAAGATTATTCAGAAATATAATGAAAAATTTAATAAACTGGAAGAATCTATAGACAGCAATCAGAAATTCAGAAGATAAACAATAAGATTACAGAATTATACAACTGAATAGCAAGTCAGAGGAGCAGAATTAAGCAAGTGGAAGGCAGAATTTCTGAACTTGAAGACAAAGCACTTGGCACCAATATATTTGAAGAAAGATCAGATAAAAGAATTTTAAAAAATGAAGAAACCTTAAGAATCATGTGGGACTGTACCAAGAGAAATAACCTACAAGTGATTGGAGTACCAGAACCGGGAGGGATAACAGAAAATACAGAGAGAATTGTTGAAAATTTGTTGGCAGAAAACTTCCCTGATATTGTGAAAGATGAGACAATAACTATCCAAGATGATCATCGAACTCCACGTAAGGTAGATTTTAAAAGAAAGTCACCAAGACATATTATCATCAAACTTGCCAAAACCAAAGATAAAGAGAGACTTTTAAGAGCAGCAGGGATAAACAAAAAGTCACCAACAAAGGAGAATCAATAAGAATAAACTTGAACTACTCAGCAGACACCACGCAGGCAAGAAGGCAATGTGATGACTTATATAAAGAATCGAAGGAAAAAAATTGCCAGCCAAGAATCATATATCCAGCAAAACTATCTCTCAAATATGAAGGTGAAATTAAGACATTTAATTTAATTTAAGTTTAGGGCATTCATAAAAACCAACCCAAAACTACAAGAAATACTAAAGCCAGTTCTTTGGTTAGAAAATCAATAATATCAGGTATCAACCAAAGACTAGAAGACTAGACTGAGCCATCAGATGTCAACCCAGACAGGGAAATCACAAAAATAAATCAAGATAAAAAAAATGCTCAAAACAGGGAAACAGCGATGTTATTATGTAAAAGAAGACAACATTAAAACAATAAAGAGGGACTAAGACGTATTCATAAATCTTTCATATGGAGGTGAAGACAAGGCGGTATAAAGAAATAAAACTTAGGTTTCAATTTAGAAAAATAGAGGGAAATATTAAGGTAACCACAAAGGAAACAAACTATCCTACACATCAAAATAAAATACAAGAAAAAAATAGAGACTCAGCAGAAACAAAATCAACAACAACCAATAAGAGGAAAAGACAATATATAAACTACTCAGCACAAAAAATTAAGTGGGAAAAACAAACTGTGAACAACACACAAAAAAAGACATCAAAATGGTGGCATTAAATTCATACCTATCCATAACTACGCTGAATGTAAATGGAATAAATGCACTAATAAAGAGACAGAGAGTGGCAGAATGGATAAAAAAAAAATTGATCCATCTATATGCTACCTACAAGAGACACACCTTAGACTTAGAGACACAAACAAACTAAAACTCAAAGGATGAAAAAAATATATCAAGCAAACAACAATCAAAAAAGAGCAGGAGTGGCAATATCAATTTCTGACAAAATAGACTTTTAAGTTAAATTTACCACAAAGGATAAGAAAGGACACTATATGATGATTAAAGGGACAATACTCCAAGAAGAAATAACCATATTAAATATTTATACACCCAATGACAGGGCAGCAAGATACATGAAACAAGCTCTATCAGCATTGAAAAGTGAGATAGACAGCTCCACAATAATAGTAAGAGACTTCAACACACCACTTTCGGTGAAGGACAGAACATCCAGAAAGAAGCTCAGTAAAGACACGGAAGATCTAAATGCCACAATCAACCAACTTAACCTCGTAAATATATACAGAACACTCCACCCAACAGCAACCAACTGTACTTTCTTTTCTAGTGCACATGGAACATTCTCTAGAATAGACGACATATTAGGTCATAACTCAAGGCTTAGCAGGATACAAAACATTAAAATATTACAAAGCATCTTCTCTGACCATTAGGCAATAAGAGAGAAAATCAATAACAAAAAGAGCAGGGAAAAGAAATCAAACACTTAGAAACTGAACAATACCGTGTTCAAAAAAGGCTGGATTATAGAAGACATTCAGGATGGAATGAAGAAATTCATAGAATCCAATGAGAATGAAAACACTTCCTATCAGAACCTTTGGGACACAGCAAAAACAGTGCTCAGAGGTCAATTTATATCAATAAATTCACACATACAAAAAGAAGAAAGGGCCAAAATCAAAGAATCATCCCTACAACTTGAACAAATAGAAAGAGAGTAACAAAAGAAACCCTCAGGCACCAGAAGAAAGCAAATAAGACAAAATAGAGAAGAATTAAATAAAATAGAAAACAGGAAAACAATTGAAAGAATTAACAAGACCAAAAGCTGGTTCTTTGAAGAAATTAACAAAATTGATAAACCATTGGCCAAACTGACAAAAGAAAAAAACAGGAGAGCAAGCAAATAACCCAAATAAGAAATGAGATGCATGATACTAAAACAGACCCATCTAAAATTAAAAGAATCATATCAGATTACTAAGAAAAATTGTACTCTAAAAAATTTGAAAACCTAGAAGAAATGGATGAATTCCTAGAAACACACTACCTACCTAAACTAACACAAACAGAGGTAGAACAACTAAATAGACCCATAACAAAAGAAGAGATTGAAAAGGTAATCAAAAAACTCCCAACAAAAAAAAGCCCTGACCTGGAAGGCTTCACTGCAGAGTTCTACCAAACTTTCAGAGAAAGTTAACACCGCTACCACTAAAAGTATTTCAGAGCATAGAAAAGGACGGAATACTCCCAAACTCATTCTATGAAACCACCATATCCCTGATACCAAAACCAGGTAAAGACACTACAAAAAAAGAAAATTACACACCTATATCCCTCATGAACTTAGATACAAAAATCCTCAACAAAATTCTAGCCAATACAATTCAACAACATATCAAAAAAAAAAAAAAAAATCACCATGACCAAGTGGGATTCATACCAGGTATGCAGGGATGGTTCAACGTTTGAAAAACAATTAATGTAATCCACCATATAAATAAAAAACAAGAATCACACGATTTTATCAATTGATGCAGAAAAGGCATTTGACAAAGTTCAACACCCATTCATGATAAAAACTCTCAGCAAAATAGGAATTGAAGGAAAATTCCTCAACATAATAAAGGGCATTTATACAAAGCCCATAGCTAACATCATCGTAAATGCAGAGAGTCTGAAAACATTACCCTTGAGATCGGGAACCAGACAAGGATGCCCTTCATCACCACTCTTATTCAACGTTGTGCTGTCGGTCCTAGCCAGAGCAATTAGGCTAGATAAAGAAATAAAGGGCATCCAGATTGGCAAGGAAGAAGGAAAAGTATCTCTATTTGCAGATGACATGATCTTATACACAGAAAACCCTAAAGAATCCTCAAGAAAACTACTGAAACTAACAGAAGAGTTCAGCAGAGTATCAGGATACAAGATAAACATACAATAATCAGTTGGATTCCTCTACACCAACAAAAAGAACATCGAAGAGGAAATCGCCAAATCAATACCATTTACAGTAGCCCCCAAGAAGATAAAATACTTAGGAATAAATCTTACCAGAGATGTAAAAGACTTATACAAAGAAAACTACAAAACACTACTGCAAGAAACCAAGAGACCTACATAAGTGGAAAAACATACCTTGCTCATGGATAGGAAGACTTAACATTGTAAAAATGTCTATTCTACCGAAAGCAATCTATAGATACAATGCAACTCCAATCCAAATTCCAGTGGCATTTTTTAATGAGATGGAGAAACAAATCACTGACTTCATATGGAAGGGAAAGAGGCCCTGGATAAGTAAAGCATTACTGAAAAAGAAGAACAAAGTGGGAGGCTTCGCTCTACCTGATTTTAGAACCCATTATACTGCCACAGTAGTCAGAACAGCCTGGTACTGGTACAACAACAGATACATAGACCAATGGAACAGAATTGAGAATCCAGACATAAATTCATCTACATATGAGCAACAATATTTGACAAAGTCCCGAAGTCAGTTAAATGGGGAAAAGACAGTCTTTTTAACAAATGGTGCTGGTGCTGGCATAACTGGATATCCACCTGCAAAAAAATGAACCAAGATCCGTACCTCAAACCATGCACAAAAACTAACTGAAAATGGATCAAAGACCTAAATATAAAATCTAAAACAATAAAGATCATGGAAGAAAAAATAGGGACAACATCAGGAGCTCTAACACATGGCATAAACAGTATACAAAACATTACTAAAAATGCAGGAGACAAACTAGATAACTGGGAGCTCCTAAAAATCAAACACCTATGCTCATCCAAAGGCTTCACCAAAAGAGTACCTACAGATTGGGAAAAAGTTTTTAGCTATGACATTTCCAGTCAGCACCTGATCTCTAAAATCTATATGATACTGCAAAAATTCAACTACAAGAAAACAAATAACCCAATTAAAAAAATGGGCAAAAGATATGAACAGGCAATTCACTAAAGAAGACATTCAGGTAGCTAGCAGATACATGAGGAAATGCTCACGATCATTACCCATTAGAGAAATGCAAATCAAAACTACAATGAGATTCCATCTCACTCCAACAAGGCTGGCATTAACCCAAAAAACACAAAATAATAAATGTTGGAGAGGTTGTGGAGAGACTGGAACACTTCTACACAGCTCATCTTCTTAGAACTTTTGGACAAGCAGAATAGGGTTGCGAAACTGCGTTTTTTTTTTTGTTTTTCAGAACTGCTTGTTTCTAGGTCAAAGGTACAGTGGAAATTTTACAGAAGTAACAAGCTGCTGCATGACAGATAAAAATAATGACAAAAGCTGCATTTAAAAATCCAAAATGGAGTCTCTTAAGTCAAAATGGGATTTGGCCTAGACTATAGTCAGAAACCTTAGTCATGTAAAGAGCCATAATTTTAGAATACTCTTCATCAAGAAGGAATCAGCATCAGCCATGAGCTGATTCCCATGAGATGGAAGTCAGACATACCTTCACTACCCAACCTTTTTACCAATTCTGACACCAGCCGTCCCTCTCACAGCACTTCATTCTCTGCTGGGTTTGATAATTCGTTGCAATGCGACATAGAACTCACAGACCATACTCACTATTACGGGGTTTATTAGGGAAGTAACAGGTTACAATTCAGGATCAGGATAAACTTGGAACAAGAGCCACTTAGGATACAGTTCTTCGATCAGGACAGCTTCTTCACAGCTGTACAGGCAGGTAGGCTTCTGCTGCCAGGCCCTGTTCAAGCCTGGCCTCTGCCCTGCTTGAGCAAATGTTATAGCTCTTTTAGGAGGTTCCTTGCCCCCTCTGTCTCTACTACTTGTCTCTTCTTGCCTATCTCCTTTCTTCTTTCTTTCTGAAACCTGTGTGGGATTGGCTGCATATACAGTGAAACCTGTGAAAGCCGGAATGCCACAGGACTGCCTTGTTTTTTCAAGTCTTGCAAAGTTTTCCACCTTTGACAGAAGGCAGTCACCACTTTTCTATTGCTCTCTATTTAGTGGAAAATTTGTGTGTTTTCTTCTCTGACAGGTTTCTACCTTACACAGGTTCTAGCTTTTGCAAGTTTTACTGTGTAAGCAAACACCTTGTCAATTTCAAGGCGTGGCCCTCCCTACAGGGCTACAAACTGACCAGTCCCCTTGGTGGGCCATAGTCATTTCATTTGCATAGCTTATAATATATTGACCAATTAAGGCAGGGAACAGAGGGCCCCCCCAAATCTACAAAGTAACAAGAAATGGGCCGGGGTGCAGAAACAAAGCCATTCTCCAAGCAATGGAGCAAGGTATCAGAAAATAGCCCGCAACCTTCTTTAAAGTTGTCTTTCAGAAGCAAAAAAAAAAAAAACAGCCCCAGGGATGTGGGCAGAACATCCACCCGTGACCACTGTGTGACCTTCCACCAGGGGCAGCGAGGGGCTGCTGCAGCAGCTGCAGCCAGGAGACTGTGCAGGCGTGACATCCCATAAGAAGTCCTGCTACAAATCCCAGAAGCATCTGGGACAGGAGCCATCTTAGAAAGATGCTGCATGCGCACCTTAGTTAACATATCCCCGCCTGTGCCTATGAATAAACATGAATCTTTTCCCTCCCAAGAATTTTTAAAAACCCAGGCCTGTCTTTTGTTCTGTGAGATGGGGGTATGCATTGCTTAGGCCCTCCTCGTCTCCGCTTACAAGGCTCTTCAATAAAGCTTTGCTCAGGTGGAAAACTCTGTGTGCCTTACCTGCGCACATTCTTGACCAGCGAGAGGCGAGAATTTTATTCCCGTAACACAATCACAGGGCAGGGTACAACCCAGGGCCAGACAAAAAGTATCAAACCGTCAAGTTGTTTACAGTTTATCCAGCAAATGTCAATCTAGCTGGACGACAGTAACCAACCCTCAGCGGTAGAAAACTAGAACAAAGGTAACTCCTCAGGGCTTAGAGGAAAAACTCTCAGGCTGTTTTTCTAAAGAACAAAGGCAAAAAGGCCACAGAAAGGAACTCATTTCATCACACCCTCCTGTGTACTTTGACCCTCCTATTCCATTCAACTAGATGTGCCCTTTGGAGCCCTGGTGGCACAGTGGTTAAGAGCTTTGCAGCTAACCAAAATGTTGGCTGTTCAAATCCATCAGCTGCTCGTTAGAAACCCTATGAGGCAGCTGTACCCTGTCCTATAGGGTCAGTACGAGTTGGAATCAACTCGAGGACAATGAGTTTTTTAGATGTATCCTTTGGCTCAAATAATGTCTTCTACTAAATTAGAAAATCCTATAGATTTTGTTACATTAAACTTCATTTACTTTGTCAAGCATATAAAGATAAACCCATGTAAATTACCACATAAGGTACATTTTAATTTGATACAAAATTCTAGAAATATGTGCAAGCTCTGTAATAATTTGAAAACAATTGAGAGATGTGAACATAATTTATCTTGAGTAAGGCTATGGCATAATTTTATTAGCTAATAGAAACTGTTATGCACTATAATCAACTAACATTGTCACTTGAAAATTGGAATAACACAAAGCAAATATAACAAATTATACCCATTCCAACATGCAGCTTGTTATGTCCTATTCTTCCTCGTGGTCATTTTGTCTACATTTGATACTTATAAGAAATAAACTTTTCAAGTTTTCCTCAGAAAAGGCAAAGGAACAAATGAATGAGATATTCACAATCTCAATACTTCAAATAATGGATGCTACTTATGAACTAAAATGTATTTTATTTTTAAATACAGGACAGTGGTACTTCTTAGTCTTCATTCAAGAATCCCATCATAAAGATTACACGTGCGAAGGAGCTGCAGGGTTTATTATCTTTCCACACTTTAGCTTTCTCTGGAATGTGGGATTCCCAAAGGGATTTATACTATTTCCTGACAGCCCCTAAGCATAAAATTAATACAGAAGGTAAAAGAAAATTTGCTATAGTGATTCAGAGCTGATTAGAGTAAGCCATGCCCGTCAGTCATTCTCTAAAAGCCAATTAAGCAAAGTACTCAAATGTAACACTTTAACACCATAAATTAAAGTTGGCAAAAAGTTTAAATTCTATCATAAAATTAACCATTGTCAGTGCAGAAGCTTTGAAAATGTGCCTTATAAAGTATATTTATACCCCAATAGACAAAATAAAGGGCATTTTTACTGGAAAACACCCAAAATTACCTCACTGATCCTTCTAACCTTCCAATGGGGAAAGTGAATCTTTGCATCAAGACGTATGTGAAATTAATCTCCCTCAAGGATCTATGACAGGATCCTTCCTTGACAAAATCTGACAAATCCCTCACAGGGTCCCTTAAAAATGAGAATGGACAACTTGCCAGATTACATCATCCTCCCCTGTGAACTCTTAAACTTGACCTAGAGTCATGACATGGTCTGAAACAGAGGGAAGTAGCTACATGATCCTGATGTATTCTTTTCATGTTAAATAATTTAGACACATTTTTCATTGTCTCTGAAATTTCTTGGAAATCAGGGATTGTTTCACACTCTACTAAAACTCTATACAATAAAGAAATGGATAGATAAGTAATTAGATAAAAATAAACCAGTTCTGTAACTTTGTGTCTTGACACACAGTTTTATGACATGTCATTTGTTTGGGGAGGGGGTTGTTGTTGTTTTAATTGTCAGATGCCTGGCCACTGAACCATGGCTTTTATGACATAATCAGAAAAAAAAAAAAAAAAAAAGGCATTTTGAGAGAGGAGTCTGCTGTTCTGAACCTAAAGCCCTGAAAACACAGGGTTCTGGTCAATTGCTTATGCCAAATAATTCTAACATTAGATATTACCACTACAAACCACAGCACACCACCCTAATTCCATGCCCTAAACAGACACCTCAATGTGTCTGTCAGTTTGTCATACTATAGGAGCTTGTGTGCTGCTGTGATGCTGGAAGCTATGCCACCGGTATTCAAATCCCAGCAGGGTCACCCCTGGTGGACAGGTTTCAGCTGAGCTTCCAGACTAAGACAGACTAGGAAAAAGGACCTGGTAGTCTACTTCTGAAAAGAATTAGCCAGTGAAAACCTTCTGAATAACAGCGGAACATTGTCTGATATAGTGCCAGAAGACAAGCGCCTCAGGTTGGAAGGCACTCAAAAGACAACTGGGGAAGAGCTGCCTCCTCAAGGTAGAGTCGACCTTAATGATGTGGATGGAGTCAAGCTTTCAGGACCTTCATTTGCTATTGTGGTATGAGTCAAAATGAGAAAAAACAGCTGCAAAGATCCATTAATAATCAGAACATGGAATGTATGAAGTATGAATCTAAGAAAATCGGAAATTGTCAGAAATGAAATGGAACATATAAACATCAATATCCTATGCATTAGTGAGCTGAAATGTTCTAGTATTGGCCATTTTGAATGGGATAATCATATGGTCCACTATGCCAGGAATGACAACTTGGATAGGAATGGTATCGCATTCTTCATCAAAAAGAACATTTCAAGATCTATCCTGAATTACAGTGCTATCAGTGATAGGATACTATCCGCAAGTCTGTGAGAAAAACCAGTTAATACAGCTATTACTCAAATTTATGCACTAACCACGAAGGGCAAAGATGAAGAAGCTGAAGATTTTCACCAGCTTCTGCAGTCTGAAATTGATCGAACATGCAATCAGGATGCATTGATAATTACTAGTGATTGGAATACGAAAGTTGAAAACAAAGAAGGATGGGTAGTTGGAAAATATGGCCTTGGTGATACAAACAAAGCTGGAGATCACATAATAGAATTCTGCGAGACCAACCACTTCTTCATTGCAAATACCTTTTTTTCAAAAACATAAATGGTAACTATATATATATATATATATATTTTTTTCATATACATGTGGAATCACCAGACGGAACACACAAGAATCAAATCGAATTCATCTGTTGAAAGCGACGATGGAAAAGCTCAAGATCATCAGTCAGAACAAGGCCAGGGGCCGACTGCAGAACAGACCATCAGTTGCTCATATGCTAGTTCAAATTGAAGCTGAAGAAAATTAGAACAAGTCCACGAGAGACAAAGTACAAACTCAGGCATATCCCACCTGAATTTAGAGACCATCTCAAGAATAGATTGGGGGCATTGAACACTAATGACCGAAGACCAGACAAGTGGAACGACATCAAGGACAACATACATGAAAAAACGAGAGGTCATTAAAAAGACAGGAAAGAAAGAAAAGACCAAAATGGATGCCAGAAGACACTCTGAAAATTGCTTTTAAATGTCAAGTAGCTAATGCCAAAGGAAGAAATGATGAAGTAAAAGTGTTGAACAGAAGATTTCAAAGGGTGGCTCCAGAAGACAATGTAAAGCATTATAATGACACGTGCGAAGACCTGGAGTTAGAAAACCAAAATGGGAAAACAAGTTCAGCATTTCTCAAGCTGAAAGAACTGAAGAAAAATTTCAAGCCTCAAGTTGCACTATTGAAGGATTCTATAGGGAAAATATTAAACAGTGCAGGAAGCATCAAAAGAAGATGGAAGGAAGACACGGAGTCACTATACCAAAAAGAACTGGTTGATGTTCAACCATTTCAGGAGGTAGCATATGGTTAGGAGCCAATGGTACTGAAGGAAGAGGTCCAAGCTGCACTGAAGGCAAAAAACAAGGCCCCAGGAATTGACAGAATACCGACTGAGGTGTTTCAGGAAACAGACACAGCACTGGAAATGCTCACTAGTCTATGCCAAGAAATTTGGAAGATGGCTGCCTGGCCAACAAACTGGAAGAGATCTGCCGAATGCAGAAATTATCTGACAATATCATTACTATCACACGCAAGTAAAATTTTACTGAAGATTATTCAAAAGCAGTTGAAGCAGCACATCAACAGGGAACTGCCAGAAACTCAAGCCACTTTCAGAAGAGGTTGTGGAAGGGGGGATATCATTGTTGATGTCAGATGGATCCTGGCTGAAAGCAGAGAATACCAGAAGGATGTTTACCTGTCTTTTATTGACTATGCAAAGGCATTTGACTGTGTGGATCATAAGAAATTATGGATAACACTGCGAAGAATGGGAATTCCAGAACACTTAATTGTGCTCACTCGGAACCTGTGCATAGATCAAGAGGCAGTCGTTCTAACAGAACAAGGGGATACTGCGTGGTTTAAAGTCAGGAAAGGTATGCATCAGGGTTGTATCTTTTCACCATATGAGATGAAATAAACTCAAGGGCAATGTTCGTTTTTGTTTTTAATTCAATCTGTATACTGAGCAAATCCAAGAAGCTGAGTGAATAATCCAAGAAGAATGGGGTATCACGATTGGCAAAGACTCACTAACAACCTGCAGTTTTGCAGATGACACAACCTTGCTTGCTGAAAGTAAAGAGGACTTGAAGCACTGACTGAAGCAGATCAAACACCACAGGCTTCAGTATGGATTATACCTCAACATAAAGAAAACAAAAATCCTCACAACTGGGCCAGTAAGCAACATCATGATAAATTGAGAAAAGACTGAGGTTGTCAAGGATTACTTAGATCCATAATCAATACCCATGGAAGCAGCAGTCAACAAATCAAAAGATATATTGCATTGGGCAAACCTGCTGCAGAGGACCTCTTTAAAGTGTTAAAAAGCAAAGATGTCACCTTGAAGACTAAGGTACGCCTGGCCCAAGACATGGTGTTTTCAATCACCTCATATGCATGCAAAAGCTGGAGAATGAATAAGAAAGACTGAAGAAGAATTGACACCTTTGAATTATGGTGTTGGCAAAGAATATTGAATATACCATGGACTATCAAAAGAACGAACAAATCTGTCTTGGTAGAAGTACAACCAGAATGCTCCTTAGAAGCAAGGATGGTGAGACCATATCTCGCATAATTTGGACATGCTGTCAGGAGGGATCAGTCCCTGGAGAAGAACATCATGCTTGGGTCAGCAAAAAGAGGAAGAGCCTCAATGAGATGGATTGACACAGTGGCTGCAACACTGGGCTCAAGCATAACAATGACTGTGAGAATGCCGCAGGACCGGGCAGTGTTTCATTCTGTCGTGTATAGGGTCGCTATGAGTCGGAAATGACTCAATGGCACTGAACAACAACAATAAACCAAAAAAAAAAACCCAAACCCTTTGCCATTGAATTGATTCTGACTCATAGTGGCCCTATAGGACAGAGTAGATCTGCGCCGGAGGGTCTCCAAGAAGCCTGGTGGATTCGAACTGCCAACCTTTTGTTTAACGGCTGTAGGTCTTCATCATTGGGCTACCAGGGCTCCACACCACATCCTGGAGCTCTGCAAAATCAAAACAAACCCACAGATGTCGAGTCAATTCTGATTCATAGTGACCCCATAGGGTTTCCAAGGCTATAAATCTTTACAGAAGCAGACGGCCACATCTTTCTCCTGCAGAGCAGTTGGTGGGTTTGAATCGTTGACTGTTTAGTTAGCATGTGAGCTTTTAATGGCTGCACCACCAGAGCTCCTTGGAGCTCTGCAAGCAACAGATAAAGCCACTCTTTCCCCATTTCCATACCATCATTGACATGAGTGAAGAGGAGAGTCTTCAAACTCTATGTGCTACTGATAAGACTCCACTTGTAACCCAACCCTCACTGCCTATCTGTCTTGAAATTCAGGCAGTCTTATGCCCTTTGTTCCTGATTCATCGGTCACTTTGTGAAGCCCTGACCTCCCAGGTATACCTTCATACTCCAGACTATTCTCCCCAGATAGATGTGTACTTATCATTTCATGACTTCATCTCCCACCCATCCCCAAATCCTGAAATGCTCCCAATGTGCTATCTGGAACACACAATCATTCAGCAGTAAAATCCATTGTATTCTTAATGTCCTCAACTTGACCTGGATCTCCCTTAAGGCATGGCTTCACCTCATTAGACTCTCAATTCACTACCCCTCCTTGTAATCATCTACAGACCTGGGTCTTTTCCCCTCACTTTTGAAGAACTGAGCTCCTACGTCACTGTCACTCCCTACAGCACTCTACCTGTCAATCTTCTTGGTGATTTCAATATCCTCCTGAATGATCCTTCCAATCAGGGTTTCCAACCAGCTCATTCTTTTTCGAACCTCTGCTGAGAACTTGCATTTCTAACAAGTTCCCAGATGATGTTAATGCTGCTGGTTAGGGACCAGTTCTGAGAACCACTAGAAGGGCATTGGTTCTCAAAATTTATCATACATAAGAATCACCTGGGGATGTTGTGAAAGCATAGATTCTGACTCAGTAAATCTGGGGTGGAAATATGAATTCTCAGCAGGGGTTCGGACAGGTTTGAAGCTTTGCTTCCAAAACATTTGGGCTCATCTCCTTCAGTGGTCTTGTCTCCCATCCAACCCAACCACCTCATTACCAATAACAGCAATTCCTTCTATAAGTCCAATATCAAGCAACCCACTCTCCCACCACTGCCTCTTATCCTTCCAGCATTATCATAAGGCATGATTGTGGCAAAATCCTGAAGGTATTTTCTTATACAGCTTCAATACCATCTGTAAAGATATTTTCTTACACAATATCAACACTATAAAGATATCCATATACATAAAAAGATATCCATGCTTTTTCCATTTATTTTTTCATCATACCTTCATAAACCCCACATGTCTGTCAGTTTGTCGTACTGTGGGGGCTTGTGTGTTGCTGTGATGCTGGAAGCTATGCCACTGGTATTCAGATACCAGCAGGGTCACCCATGGAGGTCAGGTTTCAGCTGAGCTTCCAGACTAAGACAGACTAGGAAGAAGGACCCAGCAGTCTACTTGTGAAAAGTATTAGCCAGTGAAAACCTTATGAATAGCAGTAGAGCATTGTCTGATATAGTGCTGGAAGATGAGCCCCCCAGGTTGGAAGGCACTCAAAAGATGACTGGGGAAGAGCTGCCTCCTCAAAGTAGAGTTGACCTTAATGACGTGGATGGAGTAAACCTTCCGGGACCTTCATTTGCTGATGTGGTACGACTCAAAATGAGAAGAAATGCAAACATCCATTAATAAATGGAACCTGGAATATACGAAGGATGAATCTAGGGAAATTGGAAATCATCGAAAATGAAATGAAACGCATAAACATCGATATCCTAGGCATTAGTAGCCTGAAATGGTCTGGTATTGGCCATTTTGAATTGGACAATCATATAGTCTACTATGCTGGGAATGACAACTTGAAGAGGAATAGTGTTGCATTCATCATCAAAAAGAATGTTTCAAAATCTATCCTGAAGTACAATGCTGTCAGTGATAGGACAATATCCATATACCTACAAGGAAGACCAGTTAATACGACCCTCATTCAAATTTACGCACCAACCACTAGGGCCAAAGATGAAGAAATAGAAGATTTTTATCAGCTGCTGCAGTCTTAAATTGATCAAACATGCAATCAAGATGCATTGATAATCACTGGTGATTGGAATGAGAAAGTTGGAAACAAAGACGAATGGTCAGTAGTTGGAAAATATGGCCTTGGTGATAGAAACGATGCCAGAAATTGAATGATAGAATTTTGCAAGACCAACGACTTCTTCATTGCAAACACTTCCTTTCACCAACATAAACGGCGACTATACACATGGACCTCGCCAGAGGGAACACACAGAAATCAAATTGACTACATCTGTGGACAGAGACGATGAAAAAGCTCAATACCATCAGTCAGAACAAGGCCAGGGGCCAACTGTGGAACAGACCATCAATTGTTCATATGCAAGTTCAAGCTGAAACTGAAGAAAATCAGAGCAAGTCCACGAGAGTCAAAATATGACCTTGAGTATACCCCATCTGCATTTAGAGACCATCTCAAGAATAGATTTGACTCGTTGAACACTAGTAACTGAAGACCGGGCGAGTTGTGGAATGACATCAAGGACATCACACATGAAGTAAGCAAGAGGTCATTGAAAAGACAGGAAAGAAAGAAAAGACCAAGATGGATGTCAGAGGAGACTCCGCAACTTGCTCTTGAGCGTCGAGCAGCTAAAGCAAAAGGAAGAATTGATGACGTAAAAGAACTGAACAGAAGGTTTCAAAGGGCCTCTTGAGAAGACAAAGTAAAGTATATAATGACATGTCCAAAGAGCTGGAGATGGAAAACCAAAAGGGAAGAACATGTTCGGTGTTTCTCAAGCTGAAAGAACTGAAGAAAAAATTCAAGCCTCAAGTTGCAATAGTGAAGGATTCTATGGGGAAAATATTAAATGATGCAGGAAGCATCAAAAGAAGATGGAAGGAATACACAGAGTCATTATAACAAAAAGAATTAGTCGATATTCAACCATTTCAAGAGGTTGCATATGATCAGGAACCGATGGTACTGAAGGAAGAAGTCCAAGATGCTCTGAAGGCATTGGTGAAAAACAAGGCTCCAGGAATTGATGGAATATCAATTGAGATGTTTCAATAAACAGATGCAGCACTGGAGGTGCTCACTCATCTATGCCAAGAAATATGGAAGACATCTTCCTGGCCAACTGACTGGAAGAAATCCATATTTATGCCTATTCCCAAGAAAGGCGATTCAACCGAATGTGGAAATTATAGAACAATATCATTAATATCACAAGCAAGCAAAATTTTGCTGAAGATCATTCAAAAACAGCTGCAGCAGTGTATCAACAGGGAACTGTCAGAAATTTAGGTCTGTTTCAGAAGAGGACGTGGAACTAGGGATATCATTGTTGATGTCAGATGGATCCTGGCTGAAAGCAGAGAATACCAGAAGGAAGTTTATCTGTGTTTTATTGACTATGCAAAGGCATTCGACTGTGTGGATCATAACAAACTATGGATAACATTGCAAAGAATGGGAATTCCAGAACACTTAATTGTGCTCATGAGGAACCTTTACATAGATCAAGAGGCAGTTGTTTGGACAGAACAAGGGGATATTGATTGGTTTAAAGTCAGGAAAGGTGTGTGTCAGGGTTGTATTCTTTCACCATACCTATTTAATCTGTAAACTGAACAAATAATCCGAGAAGCTGGGCTATATGAAGAACGGGGCATCAGGATTGGAGGAAGACTCATTAACAACCTGCGTTATGCAGGTGACACAACCTTGCTTGCTGAAAGTGAAGAGGACTTGAAGCACTTACTAATGAAGATCGAAGACCACAGCCTTCAGTATGGATTGCACCTCAACCTAAAGAAAACAAAAATCCCCACAACTGGACCAATGAGCAACATCATGAGAAATAGAGAAAAGATTGAAGTTGTCAAGGATTTCATTTTACTTGGATCCACAATCAACAGCCAGGGAAGCAGCAGTCAAGAAATCAAAAGATGCATTGCATTGGGCAAATCTGCTGCAAAGGACCTCTTCAAAGTGTTGAAGAGCAAAGATGTCACCCTGAAGACTAAGGTGCATCTGACCCAAGCCATGGTATTTTCAATCACATCATATGCATGTGAAAGCTGGACAATCAATAAGGAAGACCGAAGAAGAGTTGACGTCTTTGAATTGTGGTGCTGGCGAAGAATATTGAATATATGACGGACTGCCAAAAGAGTGAACAAATCTGTCTTGGAAGAAGTGCGGCCAGAATGCTCCTTAGAGGCAAGCATGGCGAGACTGTGTCTTACATACTTTGGACATGTTGTCAGGAGGGATGAGTCCCTGGAAAAGGACATCATGCTTGGCAGAGTACAGGGTCAGCAGAAAAGAGGAAGACCCTCAACGAGGTGGATTGACAGAGTGGCTGCAACAATGAGCTCAAGCATAACAACGATTGTGAGGATGGCACAGGACTGGGCACTGTTTCGTTCTGTTGTGCATAGGGTCGCTATGAGTCGGAACCGACTCGACGGCACCTAACAACAACAACCCTCAGAAAGACTTTTACCTTGTGTCCTTTCATCCTTTCTCTATTCCCAGTTCCCACCATCACTATTACCTCTTCAGTGATAACTTCTTGAAGCAATAGTCTATACATATATGTCTCCTTTTCCTCATTTCCCAGTCAGACTTTAACCCCTGCAATTGGCATTACATCTTGACCATCATAGAAAAACGTCTTCTCAAATGTCACTTATTCATCTACCAAAAGGGTGAACATGGGCTGATGGGCAGATATGACATAGAGTGGGCCAGTAGCGGTAATGACAATCGAGTCCATCAATAAGTGACAAGTAAACAGCAGAGTTGCATTGTTGTGGAAAATAGAAAGCAATTTGGAAAGCACTTCTTGCTCAACCTATTCAGGTTTTTTCTTATACTCTTTTCAATTCGTATATTAAAAATTGAAATAATTCATTCTTTGGACAAGAAATCAGCCTCAAGTTTCTCAAAAACTAGTTTGGTAATTTTACGTAAGGATCAAAGTCTCTGGATCCTGGTCTTTTCATCCATAAACTTATGGAGATAAACCGTAGGGTTTTTGACCAGGGGCTCCCATCTAATTCTGATACAACCCCTTAAGGTGGGGCAAGATTTGGGCAGTGAGAAAATGCTTGGCAATTGATTAATTATCTACTCAAACCTCCTTACCCACTCCCTGCCTTACATGCACACTGGCCATTCAGAACCACTGGGGCTGAGTCCAACATGCCCTTAAATGCTTAGTATTTAATACCACATAAATTGGGGTCTGAACATACTAACTGAAATAATGTTTTGTATCTATAATACAGCCTCTATGTCATCTAATCCATATTATCTTTCTCTTTTTATCTTTTACAATATCCATCAAAGCACTAAAAACCAAAAAAAAAAGGTGTTAACAAATACTTTTTATATTAATTTATTTTTCCACATCCCCAAAATTCCATGTAAAAAGTCTTTTATACCAAAGTAATATATATGATTTCTTTATATAAGTTGTAGTATAGAGGCTAAGAAAAAGTTTGAAAACTAGTATGAGTTTGGAAGTTGTATATTTTAGGTATTTTTTTCCACCACATAAACATTTGAAAAAATTACAATTATTGGATATTTTCTTTTCTTCATTATATCCCCATTAAAAAAAAGATTAAATATTTTTCATTTGAGAGCTTAGGATACAAAAATTTCTTTTTTTCATAATCATCATTGGCCATTACAATATGAATTCACATACACCTTCACATATAGACACATGCACCTGACTCCTAAATTTCTAATACTCCAGATGCACAGACAGACATCAAGCAGTGTCCAGGGGAACATTGTTGCCTCAAGGCAATGATCCTATTAAAAAGACCCTTCTCAGAACAAATAACAATTCCCTTCATTACCATTCAGAAGCGTTAAATTAGAGCTACTCCTCTTGAAATGAAGAGGCTAGTCTTAAGCATCACGGGATGGCAGAAAATTTTCCCCTTAGAAGCATAATTATTCTACATGGTGGCAGTACTGGTATGGGACATTAGCTCTGACAGTGCAAGGCTTCCAGATCCTTCAGAATTGAAAAGTTGCTTGAGATGACAAGAGATCTACAAATCATGATTATCTTAAAATCAGAGAATTAGGCCATGTAGCGTAAAGGGCCCTCCAGAGATTTGATGGTTAAGCAGAGAGCTTAGTGTACCCAGCCTCAACGAGACTTGTTGAGTGGACTTTAAGGAGTGCCTCTCAGCTAATATTACCCATCAGAACATGAGAATACCTCTTAAAGATGCTTACTGTTAGTATTTTTCTCATTATTAAACAATAAAATCTGGAAAAGCACACAAGAAAGCAAAGAACAACTGAGCTCCTACCACCTAGAGAACCACTGTTCACATTTGGGGCTTAGTTCAAGGCTTATTCTGTGACTCTCTATTCGCTTTTTTAAAATCCAAATGAGATCACAGGGCACATGCTATTTCTTAATGTACTTTTTCATGGAATATTTTGTTCTAAATATTTTCCCTATGTTACTAAATATGCTAAGAAAGATTTTTAATGGCTGCAGTAAGTTCCAGCTTAGCATACTGGAATTTATTTCACAAATACCCCATTTTGGGGACACTTAGATTTTTTTCACTCTTACCACTAATAAGGTGCTAGGCATTCTCATCCATAAATCCTTGTAGACATATCTGCTAATTTCCTTAGGACAAATTTCTAGAATGAGAATTTCTAGATCATAGAATATAAAAGTATGTTAAGACTCTTGATACACCTTGTCAAAGAAAAGTATTCCACAGAAAGGTAATAACAATTGGTAGCCCATGACCAGGGAATGAGAATGGACACCAGAAATGGCATTGTAATTGTCTAGTGAGGTCCGTCCAAAACATTATATCTACACATAGCAATAGCCAGAGAGATTCTTCCACCATTTCAAAGGTCAGAAATTGGTTCATTGAGAAATATTATATTTACACTAAAATTAAGAACTAAATTGCTTTACCAATAATGTTGATTTATACATACTCATAAGCACCTGTGGATACTCCACGTGAGATTCTAGCAGTAAGTTCTAGTGCTTCCTCAAGAATGAGAATAGCAAACCAGAGTAGCTAAAGGAGTGGTCTCTCTTGGTTTGGTCTACATACTTCTTCTTGAGTTAACGGAGCCTCCTGTTAGTGCTTCGCATCGCTCTTTCCTTATATATCTCTGTGATAGGATAAAATGGCCCTTAAACCAAGTGCCTCATTATAAAAGAGCATAAACTCAACCAGCTGCAAAACCTAGACAGATAATGTCAAGATATAAACCGTGCCAATTTCAAGACATTAAGGAGTAATGGAGCCTATAGAAAACTGAAGATGCCTGTCTTGCCAAAAGTAACTCAAATTCATTTTTTAAACCTTCCTTCCAGCCAAGCAAAACACGTGAGGGGCAAATTTTTCTCCTGGACCTGTAGACTGTAGTCCTATTTTGTTGTTGTTGCTACTTTCAGGTTACCTCAGTCTCTGAGTAACAATTAATCAGGTTGTGCTTTGGGTAACAAATATTTGTTGGAGGGTTTCTTTGGACATTTGCTCCAATGTGCCCTTTATAGTATCCATGAGACTTTACTGGGGATTTCCTTCTAATATAAGCCACCGTCCTATGTTGTTGCATGTGTTCTGCCTCGCTGCACATTTGATGCTCTCCATACCCTGGCAACGGGAAGCCGTTGTAATCTTATTATTAATCATAGTAACGTTAGCTAGTATTTCCTAAGTAATTACTGAACTCAGATAAACTGACTCCAGGTCAAAATCTTAGGTTAAAAGGCATTTCTCCATTATTCTTCTCCCCACAGGAGCCCTGGGGATGTTCCTGTTTAACCATTTTACGCATAAACACATAGGGGGCCTATCCTCACTGAAAGAATGAGGTTATCGGGTTCTAAGAGATTAAATGGGCCTTTTAACCTTTGGACACTGCAGCACACTCTAGTCACTGACTATAGAATTAAAACTATTATTAATCTGTACATGTATATAAGAGATGCTCCCTAGTCACAGGGTCTCCCAAAACCAGCAAGAGCAGGGAAAATTAAAAGTAACTGGTGACCCTTGTAAAGTTTGATTTTCAGCTGGTGAGCCTGAAGCCCCAAGAGAGTAGAATTTAATTTAAGCCTAATGTTTTGAGGGTGGTAAATTTGTTGAGCTCACAGCTGAAAGGATCTCAAGAGGGCTGTTTATTCAGAGAAGGCATATTACTTCATTAAGCTAACGCTTTAACATAAACATTCAGACTTATTACATTAGCTTCAATGACCCAAGTGATTTGACCCATTTGAATAAAATAATCTTTGGTATGAAAAATATTTTTTTAAAAGGCATCAAATCCCATTTCTTATATATGTATGTGTGTGTGTATAGATACATATATCTATATTACATGTTGCTGTAAAAAAAATTAGCATAGTGAGTTTACAAAAATGCCTCACAGTGGGAGGGAGCATTTGGCAAACAAACATAGAAGAGATGTGTTATGCGCATAAAAATATAGTATATGTGTGTGTGCGTGTATATGTATATATACTTGAAAACCCTGGTGGGGTTTCCATGTATATGGGCTTGACGGCAACGGGATTTATTTATATATATATATATATGCCTGTGTATATACATTATATATATAGTATATATGTATATATATGTGTGTATGTGTATATATATATATATATATTTATGGGCCCTGGTGGTGCAGTGGTTAAGAGCTCAGTTGCTAACCAAAAGGTCGGCAGTTCCTTGGAAACCCTGTGGGGCAGCTCTAATCTGTCCTATAGAGTCACTATGGGTCAGAATTGACTCAACGTCAATGAGTTTGGTTATGTATATATTTTTTCCAAGTGTTAGGTTAAATTCCTAGCTTAGGCTTTTGTATTATTCTGAGAATCACAAAATCTTCCATTCTTTGGAACATGAATCTGACCTGAAAAAGAAATTACAACTAAAGGCCTGTATTTACCTGGATAAAATGAAGGTTTTATGTATGTGTTTAAGGGGGTGGGGGAATGCAGCAAAAAGGAAACTATATGACAGCTTGGGGCTTCAAAAAAATAATGAAATGAAATTATGTCTTAATTATAATTAGAAAGGTTTGGAGAGTACTGAAATGTGAGTAAACCATTTGTTTTCAATGAAGTTTGTTCCTTAAATATGCTGACATACAATTTTCACTAAATCTTAATAAATCATTCACATCAGATATTAAGTGTGTCAGTATAACTGGATCATGCAAAGAAGTTGGTAAATTCCATCCTACTAATAGCATAAGGCAAAACAAATGTGCCTGATTAACAGTGACAGTTTGAGAGAATAGCTCTAAGTGATTTAAAGACCCAGGAACCAAAAGGATCAAGAGAAGCAAGTCGCTTTCTTTGGATGAACAGAGCGAACTTTAAAATTGGAATTGTTATAAGATGCTACTTAAAGTGAGCTACAGAAAAGGAATGACAGAGGACAGGTTTTATTCTCAAAAAGCCTATTCTGTCAAGGTTGTTGGAGAACCAATTATTCTTAGAAGCTTGCTTGCCCCAAGCTAAAAAATTACATACAAGCATTTAGCGTGTATTAGTTTGACCCTGTGAGCTGACCTCATTCAACAGAGTTGTTGAAAAATACTTCAACATACTGGCACACCTTAATTGAACATGGCACATATTATAGCAAAGGGTATAATGTAGGAAATTGCATAAAAACGAGAGTGGAAAAAAGAAATTAATTTAATGCCTTTCAATATTACAATATTATTCCAGAATTTAACAAGAAACACAAACCGTATAACCACTAAATACTAGTTGCATTGATCCAAATCACCCAACCAACCCACCCCTTTGTCTTGATGTAAACATTTATGACCACAGATTTTATCTTGAATAATTATTAATTGCTAATTATTACATTAATAATAGAAATTAAAAGTCAGCAATGAAACAGATGGCCTCCATTTCACTCCACTCCAGTCTCTTTATCTTATTGACACCTCTCCTAAAAGTCAAAACTATTAATCAGTTATATGGGTTTTATAATATGTTTGTTATTACTCAAGATGGGGTGTCAATGAAAGCTTCTCTTACTGAAAGGCAATTATTTTGACCTGGAAAAAGCTCACAAAATGTTTAATAATCAACATTTACCTAAATGTAAATATTTTCTTTTTTTTTCCCATATAAAAAATTGAATCATGTCTTCCAATCTTACTCTTTGGAATTTTATAATTTAATAACCTGATGAAAATTTATTCAATAGTGAAAATCAGATCATACATTTACATAAAACTGAGAGCATTCTTTTCATCTGGCCTGTCTGGAACAGGCTGATAAGATTTGAATCTACGGGATGATTGACTTCTCTCTCCATTCTGTGATCCCCTTGTGGCCTCCCATGCCTCCATGCCTGGAGTCTAAGGAAAATTCTGGCTGTACTCCGTCCAAGACAGATTTGCTCATTCTCTTGGTAGTCTATGGTATATTCAATGTTCTTCACCAACACCATAATTCAAAGGTATCAATTCTTCTTGGGTCTTCATTACTCATTGTCCAGCTTTCATATGCATGTGAGGCAATTGAAAACACCATGCTGGAGAGGCATACAATGATGGAGCCCTCTTGTCTGCAGGAGTCTGGCTTAGTGATTAAGAAAGGAAAACACTGATTTTGCCATTAATTTCTAAAGAAACATATTTAAGGAAACCTGTAGTCTTGTGCTTAGAAATATAGTAGACTGATTTTCCAACTGGCCTATCTTACTGCTCAAAATCAAAATTACTTTCATTAGAGAATGGACTTCTGGGAAAGATATTTTTTGTTCCATTAAAAAGCAAAGTATTGAAAAAAAAAAAAAAACACACAGTTCTCAAGGTTTATAGCCTTGGGACATGAATCAAGCATGGGTTATACAGCATCAAACTGAAGAAGTTTAATCAGGAGATGAAGGTGACTTTTAATGTCTCTTTAAAAAAAACGAAAAGGTTGAATTGCCATTTATCATAATTAAAGAAAAGTCAGAGAGAAACCACCAAGGTTTAGAACCAAATCCACAGTCATCAGTGGCCGACTTAATATTCTCTTGTTTATGTTCAGATATTGCTTTCACTAATTTAAAACTGACAAACAAAAGCCTTGTCACCTGGAAGACTGGGAAAATGAGTTCTCCTCACAGTGTCCCTTTGAAGGTACTGACTCACATCTTATACTCAATAGAGAGTGACACTTAATTTGGCAGATCCTGAGTTTAGGAACCCAAGAGAGTAAAACTGTCCAGCTAATGTCAGATACATGACTGAGGTTGAGACAGGGTGGAATTCACTTCTTCACGGTGTCATAGCAGCCTAAGTATGGGGTGGGGTTGTTACAAGGGTGGTTTTGAGGGAAACTATGAAATTTATGTTTTTATACTTTGCTAATTTCATTTCTCTAAGATTCCATTTTGTCAAGTGATTCTATGAATTATTTTAATACATCTGACATCTTCATTCCTGATCCTAAGTAAAAATAAATAAACCTTAAACATATGCCAATTGTCACACAACAAGCCTGGCTGGCATATCAGTTAAGCACTCGGCGCTAATCGAAACGTTCTCGGTTTGAACCCACTCCATGGCTCCAAAGGAGAAAGACCTGGTGATCTGCTTCTGTAAATATTACAGCCCAGAAAACCCTATGGAGCAGTTCTGCTCCGTCATATGGGGTCACTAAGAGTTGGAATCAACTTGATGGCACCCAACAACAATTGTCACATATGCCATGTTGTCACATGATGATATGAGGATCAGATGAATTCTGCTAAAGGAAAGATAAGGTGATATTTTTGGCCTCCTTTTCTTTAGGAGCCCTGGTGGCGCAGTGGTTAAGAGCTTGGCTGCCAACCAAAAGTTATGCAGTTCTAATTCACAAGCTGCTCTTTAGAAACCCTACAGGGCAGTTCTACTCAGCCCTGTAGGGCAGTTCTACTCAGCCCTGTAGGGCAGTTCTACTCAGCCCTATCGGGTACTATGAGTCGAAGTCAACTCATCGGCAATGGGTTTGGTTTTTTGGTTTTTCCAACATGTAGTTTATATCTCCTTGCAAACCATCTTTTTATAATAATATGAGATTAAAAAAAAATTTAATAAGCAAAGAACTTTTAGAACATAATCCAGAAATGAAATGTGGCAATGTGGATGGTTAGATCTCAATAATATAGCTTTCAAATTATTATTGTTTTTCTTTCGCTGGTACTCTTACATGTACCAGAATTCAGGACAAATATGCACATGGCATGGATTAGGGCTTTATTGAAGAAAATAAAAAGCAGGAAGAAGAGAAGAACCAATAAGAGAGGCAAAGGCATGGGTCCCACTATTTATTTCATTACTCCACAGAGACGCATGCTGAAGCCAGTGCTCCGCTGGGCCTGCAGTGTGTGTTGCATTCCACGGCCTTGCATTGTGTTACTCTACCCGTTTTAGAGGACCAGCATGAGAAAGCAGCCTGGTCAGTAGAGGAATATACAGGCTGCTTGTCCCAGGCAGCCTGTATTGGAATGCTAGCCTTTTATAGTAGTCATGCCTGGAAACACCAACTGCCCAGCTTCTGGAGACTTCGGAGCACATGAGATGTTACCATCCCCTGCAAGTCCCATGGAAATCTGAGGTTGGTATAGCTTTCCCTCCACTTTGGGAGAAGAATTCCTCCAGGTACTAGCTGGCTAATTGTCGAGGCCACCCTGAGTGAATCCCCAAGTTCACTTGCAGTCAGTTGGGCTCATTGCCCCAAGTTTTATGCTGGTAAATATTAAACCACCAATTCTCCAGGGGTGGGGAAGTCCAGGTTTGTAGCATTTGCCAATTTTCATGGTATAAATACTCTTACCATGGCCAATTTCAAGCTATCAATGTGATACCACAGAACAAAGTTGAGAAGAGGTATGTAGTAGTACCCCGTTAGATAGTATGTTCGTACAGACACAAGAGATGTAAATAACTTCAAGAGCCTAGATAATCACAAAATGTGATAAAATAATTAGAAAGTGGTGAGTTTTATTACCTTTGTTTTTAATCTAACTTACTTAATTGTAAGGTTATATAATTTCATTTTTAATAATACACGTGTTTAATTATTGGCTCACAAAATTTATGATAATTTAACAACTGGTACTTGCAAGCCAGTTCAAGCAGATTCCGGCACACCATTTTTTGCAACACACTGTGTTTCATAAGGAAATTCTGGTGGTGCAGTGGTTAAGTGCTACGGCTGCTAACTAAAAGGTCGGCAGTTCAAATCCACCAGGCGCTCCTTGGAAACTCTATGGGGCAGTTCTACTCTGTTCTATAGGGTCACTATGAGTCAGAATAGACTCAATGGTGATGGGTTTAGTTTTTTCGGTTTTGTATTTCACAAACTTTTGTTAAAAGTCCATTAATGGTATGCTAAATGAAGTAAGTCAGAAACAAAAGGACAAATATTGTATGAGACCACTATTATAAGAACTCAAGAAAAGGTTTACACATAGAAAAAAACATCCTTTGACTGTTATGAGGGTCGGGGGGAGGGGGAGCAGAAATCACTAACTAGATAGTAAAAAAAACATATCCAAATATCTTGAGGGACCAAGTTGCTGGGGCAGGGGTCTGGGGACCATAGTCTCGAGGGTCATTTAGGTCAATTGGCATAACATAGTTCATAAAGAAAATGCTCTACATCCCACCTTGGTGAGTAGCGTCTGGAGTCTTAAAAAGCTTTCAAGCAGCTATCTAAGATAGATCTAATGCTCCCATCTCATTCAGAGCAAAGGATAATAAAGAAAACCAAAGACACAAGGAAAATATTAGCCCAAAGGACTGAAAGACCATATGAACCAGAGCCTCCACCAGCCTGAGGCCAGAAAAACTGGATGGTGCCTGGCTACCACCACCGACTGCTCTGACAGGGATTGCAACGAGTCCAAGACAGAGCAGGAGGAAAATATAGAAAAAAATGCAAATCCACAAGAAAAGAACAGACTTACTGGTCCGATAGAGACTGGAGGAATCCCCAAGACTATGGCCCCCGGACACCCTATTAACTCAGAACTGAAACCACTCCCGAAGCCCACTTTTCAGACAAAGACTAGACAGACCTATAAAACAAACAATAACACATATGAGGAACGTGCTTCTTACTTCAATCAAATATATGAGAACAAATGGGCAACTCCTGCCCAAAAGCAAGACAAGACGGCAGGAGAGGGCAGGAATTGTACGAATGGACACAGGGTACCCAGAGTGGAAAGAGGGAACATGCTGTCACATTGTGAGAACTGCAACCAATGTCACAAAACAATATGGGTATAAATTTTTGAATGAGAAATTAACTTGAGCTATAAATTTTCTCCTAAAGCGTGATAAAATAAAAACAGATAAATAAATAAATAAAATGTCTTTAACACTAAAAAAAAAAAATCCATTAATGGTTTAGTGCAACTTGGCAACTTTTTTCTCTTTTTTTTTTTTTAAACAAGAATTTAGGAACAGAAGGAAGACATCAGTACCCACTTACAAAGAATGGCATGCACCACCCCTTACTGTCAACAGCCTGGGAGAGCCCAAAATTGTAGTGTGGTACAACTGAACCATAAAGGAGATGAAAGGATCTTAGAGCCTTTATTTACACATATACTATTTTTTGAAAGGCATAAAAAGAAACATAGAGAAGTCAAAGAAGAATAAAAATCATATCTTCTTACTCCCTGAAAATACTTATTTTATCATCTAATACAGGTTTCTATATTTTTTCATTACTTAGGTAGTCTATACCTCACAGTCCACCAGTTCACATTAATTCAGAACAACAAAATCATTGAATGAATGCTTTTGCTGGGTGCTATATACACAGTCTTATTTATTCTTCCCTAGCACCTAAACCAAGGAGCCCTGAGGGCCCAGTGGCTAAAGTGCTTGGCTGCTAACTGGAGCATCAGCAGTTTGAACCCATCAATTGCTCCACAGGAGAAAGATCCGGCAGTCTGCTTCTGTAAAGATTATAGCTCAGGAAACCCTAAAGGGCAATTCTATTCTGTCCCATAGGGTCGTTATGAGTCTATTTGACAGCGGTGGGTTCATTTTTGGTTTAGCACCTAAACCTAGACAGGTTAAACCTGTCTGTCATTTTGTCGTACTATGATGGCTTGCGTGTTACTATGATGCTGGAAGCTATGCTACTGGTATTTCAAATAGCAGCAGGGTCAACCACTGTGGACAAGTTTCAATGGAGGTTCTAGACTAAGACAGACTAGGAAGAAAGGCCTGGTGATCTACTTCAAAAATTAGCCAGTGAAAACCCTATGGACCCCAGAATACGATCTGAGGCTTTGACTCGCTTACTTTGGACATGTCATCAGGAAGAACCACTCACTGGAGAAAGTGGAAGACCAGTGAAGTCAAGGGAAATCCTCAATAACATAGCTTCAACAATGGATTCAAGCATATCAACAATTATAAAGATGGCATAAGACTAGGCAACATCTTGTCCTGTTGTCCACGGGGTCACCATGAGTTGGAGCTGACACAATAGCACCTAACGACAACAACCAAACCAAAAACCAGACAGACCCACTGCCACAGAGTCAATTCTGACTTGTAGTGACCCTGTAGGACAGAGTAGAACTGTCCCATAGGGTTTTCAAGGCTGTAAATTTTTATGGAAGCAGCCTGCTACATCTTTTTCCCACAGAGCAGCTGGTGGGTTCGAATCACTGATCCCTTCGGTTAGCAGCCAAGTGCTTTAACCACTGTGCCACCAGGGTTTCCACAACAACAACAGCACCCTAAAAATTTGGTCTTATTTTCATTAGGAAGTAGAGGCTCAAAGCAGATGGAGTGACTTCCCAAGAGTACATAATCTAGTCAGCAGAAAAGTCAGATCTCTTCTCCTATCTACCTTTCTTCCTGCTTTTCCTTCTTTCCAAAAATATTTTTCAGGTAGCAATTATATGACAGATACTAAACTGGAGACTGGAAATAGAGTGATGAACAAGAAAGACCTGACTTCAAGGAGTTTGTAATGGCTTAGGGAGAACAGGTACTGAATATGTTCCAGAATACATTTTCTCTTACACATCAGCACTCATAGAAGGGACAATGTTTACCCTAGTCTTCTTTATACTATGATTTTTGCTTTAAAAAAAAAAAAAAAGAATTCTTTGTGTGTGCCTAAAGGGAGTAGACTTCAGATCACCTTGTGTCTGATTCATCTTGTCCTTAAATTTGTGAAGGCTGAGTTAAAGAAAATGCTCTACGTCCACCTTGGTGAGTAGCGTCTGGAGTCTTAAAAAGCTTTCGAGCAGCCATCTAAGATAGATCTAATGCTCCCATCTCATTCAGAGCAAAGGAGAATAAAGAAAACCAAAGACACAAGGAAAATATTTGAAGAAGGTTAGATGGGGTCCTTCCTGAAGGTAGAACGGTGAGGCCAAGACTTGCCCACAGGAAAACCGTGTTGCTGTGGCAGAGGGTGAGGCTTGTTTTAAGTAATTCTGTGAAGTGGGTGCTGTGCCTCTTCTGCCCTTCTAGACTGCTAGGCAGCAAAAAGCTCCTTTCTCTTTTCCTCTTTTCACCAAAAAGTAAGTGCTAGTCTCATTCCTAAGCTGAAACAAACTCACAAGTATTTCAGAAATTTTTTCAAGAAAGAACTGTACTCAACAGCATCACAGCCCTGTGAGTCTGTGATTCTGTATGTCAGTTCCCCACAGGGCAAATGGAGGGTAAAAAGGAAAAAAAAAAAAGATGGGGTCAAGAAGAAAAACATTCTAAGACCTTTTGTTTAATGATATGCAAAAAAAAAAAAAAAAACAGTTACTAGGTCACCAAGCCCCATGGATGCTAATTCTGCAATGTTTCTTGAATTCATTCTCTGCTTCCCAGCTGGCAGAAGTTTTACATTGAATTAGATATAATCTTGGCTCTGAGTTAGACAAATCTGGCTTCTGTTTCTAACTCCAGCACTTCCTGGTTTTATGAGCTTGAGCAACATACTTAGTTTCTCTGAGTCTTAGTTTCCTCACCTGTAAAAACTGGCATTAAGCCCAATGTAGGAAATGAGGTTGTAGGCCTCAAGAAGTCACTAAGGGGTCTCAGTAGGAGAGTGAGGTGAACGAAGTCCACTTGTGTCTCTCAGTGCCCTACAGATAAAGTGCAAGTCCTTGTTCTGCCCTCACCATCTTGATCCCATCCTGCCTCCTAGCTGCACTGCTGTACTCTCTACTCCCTGGACAGATTGCACATTTCATTGTCCCCTAACATGCCTTGTCGTCTCTTGCTTCTGAGCTCTTGAACAATCTCCTTGTGAAATTCTACTCATCTTTCAGGTTACATATCATAGACCACTCTTCAATAAAATCTTCTAAGAGCCCCAAAACAAAATTAATAATAACTTTTCTATACTCCCTTTATGTGTTGCTTGTATTTTTATTTAGCCCTTATGTCATTCTATTTTGTCTGATAGATGGCAGTGTTCGTATGTAATGGGAGCAAACTGAGGGTGGGAAATGCTGGTCACTACTTTACAGAATGATCCAGTTCTAGATTTTTGCTTCCATATCACCACTTTCCCTTTGAGTTTTAAGATCAAAACCCTACTCAGACACACACATGCACACAGAGTAAATTTCTCTCACTTCACACAGATGTGCAGAGAAAATTCAGCTTCTTTATTATGCCTATAACCAATCCAATCTTCCCCATTAGCACCCACCTACTGAGTGAAGATAAAAACTGAGTTTATTCCTCTCTTGTAAATGAATCTAATGCTCTCTGGAGAGCTCAGTCCTTTCTGAGTGCATGTCCAGTCTTTCAGATGCCGTCTATCCTTCTCTTCCCCGGAAGAGCTTCTGGTATAAGAGGTGTGTTTCCTGTGTCCTCCTGACGGCAAATCCCCTGGCCTGGGATTTACATTCTCCATTCTTATGCTTTCCTCTGGACTGGTTTTCATAGAAGTACCACCGGGCCTGTCCAGGGAGTTCTGCTGGCAACTGCTGTTGAATTAGGCAGCTTGTGAAATTCACCTATGGCCTGTCTCCGGTTTGTTACAGCCTCATGGTCTGATAAACCCATCGTACCTCTCACTGAGGCATTTGGTCTTGGCCCAGGGGGCCCATCCTGTGACCCTCAGTTATAGGGCCTCCTCCCTCTACCACAGCAATCCCTCAGCCAGCCAGAAATTTTATCTTTCCCTCTCCCATCTGAAGCCCACTAAAAAATTTTGAGACCCTATCCAGGAAGGATTGGAATGAAAGGCAGCCTGAGAGACCTAAAATCAACAGGTAGCTGCTCAATAAAAATTTAATAAATAAATGGCGGGTTCTGAGAAAAATAAGAAAATTTGTAGGCTTTAATTGTATCAGTACTTATGACATTGTTTTCAAGAAACTCTGATATAAATGGTAATATAAACTTTATCCAATCATTTCAGTGTTTTCTATAACCATTTTGGAGTCCCTGGGTGATGCAAATGGTTAATGTACTTGACTTTTAACCAGAAGGTTAAAGGTTTGATCCACCCAGAGGCTCCTCGGAAGAAAAGCCTAGCAATCTGCTTCCAAAAAATCAGCCTTTGGAAACCCTATGGTGACAGTTCCACTCTGACACACGTGGGGTCATCATGAGTCAAAATCAACTGAACTGCAACTGGTTTATAACCATTTTAATATGAATTTAGTATCTTACTTATTCTAGCTTATCATCATCGTTCAAGAGCATCATTTTAGCAGGTACAAGGCCCCTCCATTCGGATACTTTAAATTAAAATAACCAGTAAGAAAAATAACCATGGTATAGATACATAAATGAGAAACAACCACACAAGAATACTTGTATTAGCATTAAGTTGGAAAGCAAACTGAGGACATCACAGACAAATCCGTGGGAGGCCTGAGAAAGTGAAAGTGAGATGAGAGCAGCAATGTCGTGAGACAAGTAGACTAGAATTCAGGCAATGTAGGATCAGGGAATTTCTCTCATTAGTTAATCTCCATAAAGGTAACAGTACAATGTTGTTACTCAAATGAAAATAAGGGTAGCCTTCAACTTTTCTTCAAGTAGGAGACTGCATGAATTCCAAATCGATAGAATCTTTTAAATAGTTTTTCTGAATCCTAGATTCAGAACGAAGGAGATTAAAGTCAAAGCCTTCCCCTTTTTTAATATGTTAATTGCATCTGTTCTTATTCCTCTGCATTAGTTCACTGATCACAGCTTCCTGTTAATTGTGACATTAGGAGAATGTAACGCTTGCTATTTAAGGAAAGAGAGAAGTCCAGACAGCTTTTAGCATATGAGTACTCAGTCATTTAGAGGGAAGTACTGGATGCAACTACCTCCTGAAATGATTGAATGTTGACCAATTCTTTTTGGTATACAGACTCTGTGTATTCCTTCCATCTTCTTTTGATGCTTCTTGCATCATTTAATATTTTCCCTGTACAAACCTTCAATATTGCAACTTGAGGCTTGAATTTTTTCCTCAGTTCTTTCAGCTTGAGAAATGCCGAATGTGTTCTTCCCTTTTAGTTTTCTGTCTCCAGGTCTTTGACATGTCATTATAATACTTTGCTTTGTCTTCTAAAGCCACCCTTTGAAACCTTCTTTTCAGCTCTTTCACTTCATCATTTCTTCCATTTGCTTTAGCTACTGAACAATCAAGAGCAAGTTTCAGAGTCTCTTCTGACATCCGTTTTGGTCTTTCATTTCTTTCCTTTTTAATGACCTCTTACTTTCTTCATATATGATGTCCTTGATGTCATTCCACAACTCATCTTGTCTTCAGTCATTAGTATTCAATGCCTCAAATCTGTTCTTGAGATTGTCTCTAAAATCAGGTGGGATATACTCAAGGTTGTACTTTGGCTCTCGTGGACTTCAGTTTCAACTTGAACTTGCATATGAGCAATCTATGGTCTGTTCTGCAGTCGGCCCCTACCCTTGTTCTGACTGATAACACTGAGCTTCTCTATTGCCTTATTCCACAGATGTAGTAGATTTGATTCCTGCGTATTCCATTTATCAAGGACCACATGTACGGTTGCCTTTTATGTTGGTGAAAATAAGGTGTTTGTAATGAAGAAGTTCTTGGTCTTGCAAAATTCAATCATGCAATCTCCAGCATTGTTTCTATCACCAGGGCGATATTTTTAAACAACCGATCCTTCTTCGTTGTTTCCCACTTTCGCATTCCAATAACCAGTAATTATCAATACATCCTGATTGCACGTTCGATCAATTTCAGACTGCAGAAGTTGGTAAAAATCTTCCATTTCTTCAACCTTGGCCTTAGTGGTTGGTGTACAGATTTGAATAATAGTCATACTAACAGGTCTTCTTTGTAGGCTTCTGGATATTATCGTATCACTGACAGAGTTGTACTTCAGGATAGATTCTGAACTGTTCTTTTTGATGATGAATGAAACGCCATTCCTCTTCAAGTTTTCATTCTCAGCATAGTAGACCATATGATTGCCCAATTCAAAATGGCCAATACCACTCCATTTCAGCTCACTAATGCCAGTGAAAACCTTATGAATAGCAGCAGAACATTGTCTGATACAGTGCTGGAAGATGAGCCCCCCAGGTTAGAAGGCACTCAAAAGATGACTGGGGAAGAGCTGCCTCCTCAAAGTAGAGTCGACCTTAATGATGTGGATGGAGTAAAGCTTTCGGGACCTTCATTTGCTGATGTGGCATGACTCAAAATGAGAAGAAACAGCTGCAAACATCCATTAATAATTGGAACTGGGAATGTATGAGGTATACAAGCAACAAAACCAAATAACCCAGTGCCATCGATGAAACTAGGAAAATTAGAAATCGTCAAAAATGAAATGGAACACATAAACATCGATATCCTAGGCATTAGTAGACTGAAATGGATGGGTATTGGCCATTTTGAATTGGACAGTCATATAGTCTACTATGCTGGGAATGACAACTCGAAGAGGAATGGTGTTGCATTCATCGTTAAAAAGAACGTTTCAAGATCTATACTGAAGTATGATGCTGTCAGTGATAGGATAATATCTATATGCCTACAAGGAAGACCAGTTAATACAACTATTATTCAAATTTACACACCAACCACTAGGGCCAAAGATGAAGAAATAGAAGATTTTTATCAGCTGCTGCAGTCTGAAATTGATCAAACAGGCAATCAAGATGCATTGATAATTACTGGCGACTGGAATGAGAAAGTTGGAAACAAAGAATAATGGTCAGTAGTTGGAAAATATGGCCTTGGTGATAGAAACAATGCCAGAAATCGAATGATAGAATTTTACAAGACCAACACCTTCTTCATTGCAAATACCTTCTTTCACCAACATAAATGGCGACTATACACATGGACCTCACCAGAGGGAACACACAGAAATCAAATTGACTAAATCTGTGGAAAGAGACGATGGAAAAGCTCAATATCATCAGTCAGAACAAGGCCAGGGGCCAACTGTGGAACAGACCATCGATTGCTCATATGCAAGTTCAAGCTGAAACTGAAGAAAATCAGAGCAAGTCCACAAGAGTCAAAATATGACCTTGAGTATATCCCACCTGAATTTAGAGACCATCTGAAGAATAGATTTGACACATTGAACACTAGTAACTGAAGACCGGGCGAGTTGTGGAATGACATCAAGGACATCATACATGAAGTAAGCAAGAGGTCATTGAAAAGACAGAAAAGAAAGAAAAGACCAAGATGGATGTCAGAGGAGACTCTGAAACTTGCTCTTGAGCGTCGAGCAGCTAAAGCAAAAGGAAGAATTGATGATGTAAAAGAACTGGACAGAAGATTTCAAAGGGCCTCTCAAGAAGACAAACTAAAGTATTATAATGACATGTCCAAAGAGCTGGAGATGGAAAACCAAAAGGGAAGAACACGCTCAGCATTTCTCAAGCTGAAAGAACTGAAGAAAAAATTCAAGCCTCAAGTTGCAATAGTGAAGGATTCCATGGGGAAAATATTAAATGATGCAGGAAGCATCAAAAGAAGATGGAAGGAATACACAGTCATTATAACAAAAAGAATTAGTTGATGTTCAACCATTTCAAGAGGTTGCATATGATCAGGAACCAATGGTACTGAAGGGTGAAGTCCAAGCTGCTCTGAAAACATTGGCAAAAAACAAGGCTCCAGGAATTGATGGAATATCAATTGAGATGTTTCAACAAACAGATGCAGCACTGGAGGTGCTCACTCGTCTACGCCAAGAAATATGGAAGACAGCTTCCTGGCCAACTGTCTGAAAGAGATCCATATTTATGCCTATTCCCAAGAAAGGTGATCCAACTGAATGTGGCAATTATAGAACAATATCATTAATATCACAGAAGCAAAATTTTGCAGAAGATCATTCAAAAATGGCTGCAGCAGTATATCGACAGGGAACTGCCAGAAATTCTGGCCGGTTTCAGAAGAGGACATGGAACTAGGGATATCGTTGCTGATGTCAGATGGATCCTGGCTGAAAGCAGAGAATACCAGAAGGATGTTTACCTGTGTTTTATTGACTATGCAAAGGCATTCGACTGTGTGGGTCATAACAAACTATGGATAACATTGCAAAGAATGGGAATTCCAGAACACTTAATTGCGCTTATGAGGAACCTTTACATAGATCAAGAGGCAGTTGTTTGGACAGAACAAGGGGATATTGATTGGTTTAAAGTCAGGTAAGGTGTGTGTCAGGGTTGTATCCTTTCACCATACCTATTCAATTTGTATGCTGAGCAAATAATATGGGAAGCTGGACCGTATGAAGAATGGGACAGATGATACAACTCTGCTTGCTGAAAGTGAAGAGGACTTGAAGCACTTACTAATGAAGATCAAAGACCACAGCCTTCAGTATGGATTACACCTCAACATACAGAAAACAAAAATGTCCACAACTGGACCAATGAACAACATCATGATAAACAGAGAAAAGATTGAAGTTGTCAAGGATTTCATTTTACTTGGATCCACAATCAACAGCCAAGGAAGCAGCAGTCAAGAAATCAAAAGACACATCGCATTGGGTAAATCTGCTGCGAAGGACCTCTTTAATGTGTTGAAGAGCAAAGATGTCACCTTGAAGACTAAGGTGTACCTGACCCAAGCCATGGTATTTTCAATCGCATGATATGCATGTGAAAGCTGGACAATGAATAAGGAAGACCAAAGAAGAATTGATGCCTTTGAATTGTGGTGTTGGTGAAGAATATTGAATATACCATGGACTGCCAAAAGAACAAATAAATGTCTTAGAAGAAGTACAGCCAGAATGCTCCTTAGAAGCAAGGATGGTGGGAACTGCGTGTTACATACTTTGGACATGTTGTCAGAAGGGATCAGTCCCTGGAGAAGGACATAATGCTTGGCAGAGTACGGAGTCAGGGGAAAAGAGGAAGACCCTCAAGGAGGTGGACTGACACAGTGGCTGCAACAATGAGTTCAAGCATAGCAACAATTGTGAGGATGGCTCAGGACCGGGTAGTGTTTGGTTCTGTTGTGCACAGGGTCACTATGAGTCTGGACCGACTCGATGGCACCTAACAACAACAACAACAATGCCTAAGATGTCATGCTTATGCATTCCATTCATTTTTGACAATTTACAACTTTTCTCGATTCATACTTCATACATTCCATGTTCCAGTCATTAATGGGTATTTGCAGCTGTTTCTTCTCATTTTGAGTCATGCCGCATCGACAAATGAAGGTCCTGAAAGCTTGACTCTATCCACATCATTAAGGCCAGCTCCACTTTGAGGAGGCAGCTCTTCCCCAGTAGTCTTTTGAGTTAGTGCCTTCCAACCTGAGGGGCTCATTCCTGCACTATATTAGACAACATTCTGCTGCTATTCCTGAGGTTGGTTTTCACTGGCTAATTCTTTTCAGAAGTAGACTGCCAGGTCCTTCTTCATAGTCTGTCTTAGTCTGGAAGCTCAGTTGAAACCTGTCTGCCATGGGTGACATTACTGGCATTTGAATACTGGTGGCATATCTTCCAGCATCACAGCAACATGCAGAAGAATTGACACCTTTGAATTGTGGTGTTGGCAAAGAACATTGAATATACCATGGACTGTCAAAAGAACAACAAATCTGTCTTGGAAGAAGTACAACCAGAATATTCCTTGTAAGTAAGGATAGTGAGACTTCGTCTCACATACTGTGGACATGTTACAGGAGGGATCAGTCCGTGGAGAAGGACATCAAGCTTGGTAAAGTAGACTGTCAGCAAAAAAAAGGAAGACCCTCAATGAAATGGATTGACACAGTGGCTACAATAATGGGCTCAAGCATAACAACAATTGTACGGATGACCCAGGACTGGGCATTGTTTCATTCTGTTGTACATAGGGTCTGTGATGGTTAAGATTGTGTGTCAATTTGGCTGGGCCATGATTCTCAGTGTTTTGGTTGTATAAGGTTGTAATCACTCCTCTGTCAAAATTTGATATGTGATCACCCCCATGATGGAATCTGCTGAGTGGTACTGGCAGGGGTGGGGCCTGTGGTGGCTCACCGCCCCCTCAGCTTTCATGTCTCCACCTTCTGCTGCCTACTTCCTTCCTGCTCACCTTGCCAAGTTTTGGCTTGTTTTGGATCCAACAGGTGCCTCTTTTCTGACCTCTAGTTCTTGGGACTTGAGCTAGCAGCTTACCTGTCGATCTTGGGATTCATCCATCTTCACAGCCTGTGAGCAAGAGTGCTGCTCCCCTACCTGCTGATCTTGGGTTCACCAGCCCCTGAAGCTACATGAATCAGGAGAAACCTTGTGATCTTGCCTGCCGACCTTGGGATTCCTCCTGACTTTCACGGCCTGTGAGCAGGAGCCCTGCTCTCCGACCTGCCGATCTTGGGTTCACTAGCTTCTGCAGCTCCATGAATTGGGAAAGGTCTCGGTCTTGATCCAGGGACTTGGGACATTCCAATTTCTACAATCACATGAGCTATTTCCTTGATATAAATCTCTCTACATATATATTTATACCCTTTACTAGTTTTGCTTCTCTAGAGAACGCAGCCTAAGACAGGGTTGCTGAGTCAGAACTGGCTTGATGGTACCTAGCAACAACAACAGTGGATGCTGAGGAGCCCTGGTTGTGCAGTGGTGAAGCACTCAGCTGCTAACCCAAAGGTTGGTGGTTGGAACCCACTAGCCACTCTGTGGGAGAAATTGTGGCAGTGTGCTTCTGTAAAGATTACAGCCTTAGAAACCCTATGTGCATTTCTACTCTGTCCTGTAGGGTCAGTATAAATCATACAGACTTGACAGAAATGGGTTTGGTTTGGTTTCGGGTAGTGGATGCTAAAGGAGCCCTAGTGGTGCAATAGCTAAGTGCTTGGCTGCTAACCAAAAGTTTGGTGGTCGGAACCCACTCAGAGGCTTAAGAGAGACACACCTGGCAATGTAAAGAAGTTGTTGTGTGGTGTCAAGTTGATTCCAACTCATAGCAACCCTATAAATCTTTATAGGAGAAGATCGCCAGGTCTTTTCTCTCACAGACCTTTTGGTTAGCAGTCATGCTTAATCACTGTGCCATCATGGCTCCTTCCTGTAAAGATTACAGCCTAGGAAACCCTATGGGGTCACTATGAGTCTAAATGGACTTCACTGCACCTAACAACAATAACAACAGTGGATGCTGGATGAGGGTCTTAGATAGCATTTTAGTAGTGGGTCAAAGGAAAGGAGGAACTTTACATATAATTTTCCTTCCTAGGAATATTCTGAAACTTTTAATTAAAAAACAGAGAGAGAGACGAATATTTTTATATTTGATATGGAGTCAGTAGTTCACCAGCTTATTCCTTTTATTTCTTTTTTAAGCAACGTCTTCCCTGAAGATTGCTACACCACGTTAAGTATGAAGCCAAGCATTGACTATTCTATCACACCAAATACCATCTCTTTTCCTCTGAAAGGTGTGGAAAGGTTCATTTAATCCAATGACTCAACTGGAACCTTTTATAATGCATTTTATATGACACACAATTTATCTAGGTTTTAAAAATGCATTGGAAGAATACCTTTGTACATTTCAATGACCCTGAGAGAGCCCCAGTTACTTTAGATTATATTGACATTGTGCTACAACCTGCCTGCTTAACTGTAAACTTTTATCTCCAATTAACTTCTGCTTATGATCTATTTAAACCCTCAGAGAAAGTGGGAGGGGTAGGGAGTCAGAGAAAGGCAAAAAGGATCTTCCCTGGAATAAGGCGGCTCTCAATAGGTGTATAGTTGTCAAAGGACAAAAAGGCCAACAAAAGCTGCCAGAAGCAGAGGACTTTGTCTTCATTCTGCCTACACTGAGCCTGGTGTGGACATGAGCTGGCAGGCTAAGGGGAGAAAATGGAAACATCCCAGGTGGACAAAGCAACAAAGAGAAGAGCCTGACCAGTTATTTCCAGGGTCAGTGAGAGCTGGCTCCGTGTGACCACCAGGATTCAGGATCAGATGAGCCAAAGCATAGAGGGGCATTTGTTAGCACAAATGAAGACAGAGGCAGAAATAAAATCTTAGAGCCTCTATAAGTGCATACAGTCAGTTGGGGGAAGGCAGTAATCAGACAATGAGGTGAGATCAGTTACAAGTGAAGCCAAGGAAATGGTAAGAGACAAGATGTTACCTCCCAAGAGATGAGACATATATTCTCCATGGTGCTTGTCATTCAGTATCACCTTTTTATGCCAGTTGAGAACTTCCTAAGTATGTCTATCAAGAAGTTATTTCTTCCTTTCTTAAAGACTACATTCTTTTAATGAAGTAGACATTCCTAGCATGCTAAATTCTACAAGCATTTTGTTGGCATCTACAGCCCTGAATTTCCCTTGAAAGATTGTCAGACTCCACCGAGTGCTTGTTCTCGGTTGGCTAATATCACTTCAAAATGTGGTACAATGGTCTGCTGCCCTCCACGAAGCCAGGTCAACCAGTCCTCTCTATTTTTGGTGCCCCATTTTCCTCTGTGTCCTGGACTCCATCTTGCTTACAACAGACATAAAGAGGGCATCCAGCAATTACAGGTGTCTCATTAAGGAGCTAATGATCTGGTTCAGGGTTTGAACCTCTGTCTGCACATTGGAAGGACCTGGAGGACTTTTAAGACAATACCAATCTGTGGCTCTACCCTCCCAGTCTGCGGTAGGACCTGGGTGTGGATATTTTTAGAAGCTCCCAGAAGTCTAATGTGCAACCAGGGTTGAGAACAATGGTCCAACTGAAGGTATTACACAGAAGCAGCAAACAAATGCAAGGCAAAATGGAGCATAAGCACTGTGCACTGCAGACAGACATAATTAACAATGTAAGTCAAACCACGATAAAACACACACATGGTCACCTTGCTCTTTGTTTAACAAAACTGAAACCCAAATTGAAAGCAAAAAACAAATGTAAGTTTACCACCAATAGGACAGTAACTTTAAGACAGTCAGCTTTGGCCTAAGTACAGTTGCCCATGATCAACGAAGTCCAGGAAATACCAGTCACTTCTTTTGTGTCTAGGCTAGTTTACACTATGGTAACAAACAAAGGCAAAATTCCTCAGTGGCTTAAAGCAACCAAGGTTTAGTTCTCATTTCTGCTTTATTTCTGTGATAGGTCAACTGGGGGCTTTGCTCCTTATTTTAGAACCCAGGCTGATAGAGCAGACGTTATTTGGAACCTTTCTGGAAAAGAACATGGTATACCATGTGCTGGTTTTTAAAGCTTCCACTAGGATGTTACACACATCACTTCTCATATTTTTTTGGCCAAAGTAAGTTACTTGGCCACATCTAACATTGATCCTACTGTGTGCCTAAAGAAAAAGCCAGAACTACTTGAACAGCAAAACTGATCACAACACATGGCTATAGTTGGTTTATTGCACTTGAGAAGTCTGAGTAGAACAGATGTACACAAATGCTTCTCTTTTGTAGAACTTTTGTATTTCCTAATAACAGTTAAAATTTATTGAGCACTTATCATGTGCCAGGAGCTATGATAAGGACATTACAGATAGTATTTAATATTTACAATAAACATAGAGATTGGTAGTATTATCATTACCATTTTACAGATGAATGCACTGTGGCTAAAAGAAATGAAGTAATTTGCCCAAGGTCACATAGCTCATAGTGAGCTACTGAGTTGGGACTGAAATTCAGGCATCAGGACCAGCCTATTGATAAGGTGACCAACTGTCCTGATTTGTCCGGGACTGAGGGATTTTCTTCAATGTGAGACTTTCAGCACTAAAACCAAGACAGTCCTGGGCAAAACTATTGATAATGGTTATATTAAACCCAAAGCCCATTGCCATCAAGTCGATTCTGACTCATAACGACCCTATAGAACAGAGTAGAATTGCCCCATAGGGTTTCCAAGGCTGTAATCTTTACAGAAGCAGACTGCCACATCTTTCTCTTGATGGTGACATCACCCTCTTATTAATCAGGCTTTCAAAAACAGGGCTTCCTGTTTTCCAAATCAAGGAAGAGTTCTGAAACCAGCTAATTCTTGTGCATAACAACATAACACAATTCCTACCTTTCAGGAGTGTGATTCCAAATTTTGGGCTTAATTTTGGAGAGCTGTTGTTGTTATCGTTGTTTTAACATATCAGCATCCTGTCATGGATATGCCTAAGAATCTCCTGCTAGGAAGTCCTCAGTGGTACAAGCTCATTCATTCCAGGCTTCCCAGGGCCACATAGACTTGCAGACCAATGCTGCCAAGGCCCTGGAGACAAGCACGAAGCAATTGATTCTACCCCAAAATTCCTGCCTCCCTGGAGGTCCTGAGTGGCTCATACACCTCCTTGGCAATCATTTCCACTTTTGTGCGCCTTTGTCTGTGCTGTTCAGTCTCCTACAGCTGCCATTAGTGAAGGCAAGTGATAAACTTCTGTTTATTGGCCAACCACTATACATCAAGCAGGAAGCTAGGACCTTTACTTATTATCTCCTGACTTCTCTGACCACTCAGGTTACATCAGTTAACCTTCCAATATACTCACATAGCTCATTCTGCTTACCCTCTGATAAGCACTGCCCCTCCGTTCCAGACCTAGTAATTGCTTGTTTCTTTGCCAATATACACCATGAGAGTGGGACTATGTTTTTATCCATTGTTCCTTTTTTATCACAACTGTCCCCTTTTCCTCTTTTATCACAAAGCAGGACAGTCTTAGGGCAGTCTTTTAAGAGGCAGTCTGGCACTTACCCTGACTGCCTGGTTTCAAATCCTGACTCTGTCACTTACTAGTTCTAGGGCTCTGGACAAATTTCGTAACCTCTCTGTGCTTCAATTCCTCATCCATAAAATAGAAATAATGGCAATACCTACCTTACAGAAAGAAAGCATTTAGAGCAGAAGCTGGCACCCATGACCAAACATGTCCTGGTTTGCCTGGGACATGAGGCTTTCTGTGCTAAAACCAGGAATGTCCCAAGCAAGCCAGAGCGAGCTGGTCACTTTACCTAGCACACGTGGTTGTTAGTTGCCGTTGAGTCAGCTCCAACTCATGGTTACCCCGTTTACAACAGAATGAAGCATTGTCCAGACCTGTGCCATCTTCACTATCACCGGTACAGTCTAGTCAAGTGTATTTTGAGTGCCTTACAACCTAGAGGGCTCATCTAGCAGCGCTATACTAGACAATATTCTATTGTGATCCACAGGGTTTTCTTTGGCTGATTTTTGGAAGTAGATCCCCAGGCCTTTCTTCCTAGTCTGTCTTAGTCTGGAAGCTCCACTGAAAACTGCCTAGCACGGATGACTCTGCTGTTATATGAGATGCTGGTAGCACAGCATCCAGCATCATAGCAACATGCAAGCCACCGTAGTAAGACAAAGAGACACGTGGTGGACCTGGCACATAGTAAGCAATATATGCATTTTTTTTTTACTGATGTGGTTGGTAATACATGTGTCTTAGTCACCTCGTGCTGCCATAGCAGAAATACCACAAGTAGATGTTTTTCACAAAAAGAAATTTATTCTCTCATAGTCTAGTAAGCTAGAAGTCTAAATTTAGGGCCCCAGCTCTAGGGGAAGCTTTCTCCCTTTCTGTCGACTCTGGCAGAAGGTCCTTGTCATCAATCTTCCCACGGTCTAGGAGCTTCTCCATGCAGGAACCCCAGGTCCAAAGGATGCACTCTGCTCCCGGCTCTGCTTTGTTCGTGGTATGATGTCCCCCAACTCTCTGCTCACTTCCCTTTCCTTTTATTTCTTGTAAGACAAAAGGTGGTGCAGGCCATACCCCAGGGAAACTCTCTTTACATTGGATCAGGGATGTGACCTGAGTAAGGGTGTTACATCCCACCCTAATCCTCTTCAACATAATCCAATCTTGCCTCAGTTACCACAGGCCTCATTTACAACTTATAGGAAAATTTTATCAATCACAAAATGGAGGACAACCACACAATGCTGGGAATCATGGCCTAACCACGTTGACACATATTTTGCTGGGACACAATTCAATCTATGACAACATGGAAAGATGGCTACCCCTTTTGGACCATAGCTAGATTATTATCTCTAATTTCTGCTACTTTTCAAAGTCAGGTCATCTGAAGAAATAGGATATAATATTAGCACCTGAATTGCTCATCCTGGGACCTTGGCTCAATATTTTTATAGGCTCTTTTTTCTTTCAAACATATTATCTGAAGTAGAAGCCTGAATCATCTCTGTTCCATCTTCCCTAAGGTTTTTACATTAGAATCACAGGCTTATTTCTCATTGGTTTGTTTACTCTTAAGGCCTACTTATTAGCAATGGGACTTTCTTTTTACTGGCTCGTTTGCTTTCTCTTATTTAATGAAGCAAATTTTTGTTGCACGAGGAGGTAGAACATTTTTACTGTCAATGGTGTCCATTATTGTTTGACTTTCCTATCACAGTACTTGCTATGCATAAACAAATGGCATTTGTCTGCCTTTCCCCATCTCTCAAAGCTACATAATCACTAACAGAATATTAAAAATATCCCTTATGGACTGGCCCAGGCTTACATAAATATGTACATGTACAACATAATTAAAAAGTAATGTGACTGAATGTTCACAGACATAACAGAATTTGTAATTCCAAAATGACATTGACACCTTGGAAGGAGAAAATATGCTCTAGAAGAAAGAGCAGAAATTTAGTGCTAGGTAAATTCCAATTCTATACTAGTTCTAAAGGAGCTTAAATCATTTAAACATTTTGACTTGGTTTCCTCATCTTTATGACAGAGATAATACCTGCATGATAAGACTTTTGTGAACATTAAATGAGAGCAATGCATATTAACCACGACCTGTCAGTCAGTTTGTCATACTGTGGTGGCTTACTTGTTGCTGTGATGCTGGGAGCTATGCCACCCGTATTTCAAATAACAGCAGGGTCACTCCTGGTGGACAGGTTTCAGAGGAGCTTCCAGACTAAGACAAAAAAGGAGAAAAGATCTGATGATCTATTTCCAAAAGTTAGCCAATGAAAACCTTACAGATCACAACAGTACATTGTTCCACTCCCTTACTTTGGACACATCATCAGGTGGGAATAATCACTGGAGGTGGACATCATGTCTGGTGAAGTAGAGGACCAATGGGGCAAAGCAGACCCTCAGTGAAGATGGATTGGCACAGCGACTCCAACTATGGACTCAAATACGCCAGCTACTGTGAGGATGACACAGGACTGGGCAGTATTTCCTTGTGTTGATTATGCAGTCCCATGAATCAGAGTCAACTCAATGGTAGTGGCCAACAACAATGAATAATAATCACCCAGCTCACAGCTTCCTACTTTTACATCTAATTGATCATGAGGGTGAGGAAGAAGGTATATAGACATTCCAAAGAAGATGCCGCTGCACAAAAGGTTTTGTAATTGCACCATATGCTGGCATGTTCCGAAACAAAAACTCACTCCAAGTCAAGTTCTATTAATAAAGTGGGTGATCTAAGCAGGGCAACACCATCTGTAATAAAAATGTAACTCTAAAGTATTAAAGACAGGAGCCTGGGTGGTGCAAGCAGTTTGTGATTGACTGCTAACCTAAAGGTTGGCCATTGGAACCCACCCAGTAGCTCCTTGGAAGAAAGGCCTAGTGAACTACTTCATAAAGATTGCCATTGTTGTTGTTAGATGCCCTTGAGTCTATTCTGGCTCACTGTGTGACCCTATGTGACACAGCGGAACTGCACCATAGGGTTTTCTTGGCTGTAATCTTTACAGAAGCAGATTGCCAGCTGTTTCTTCCATGGAGCCACTGGGTGGATTCGAACCACCAACGTTTCGGTTAGCAGTCAAGCACTTAACTGTTGTGTTACCAGAGCTCCTTCCATAAAGATTACAGCCAAGTTCTACTCTGCAACACATGGGGTCATCATGATTCGGGGGCTAGCTCAACAGCAGCTAACAATAACAAAATATTAACGAGATTCAGGTCATAAACTAACTCTGAGGTGAGTCTAACAGGGGAGTTTCAAAAACATTTTGAGAAATGATAGAATCTTTGAAATTTGTTTGTATTTTCCCAAAGTGATTCCTTGGAATGACAACCATAACCTCAACGATTGTTTCTATGTTCTTCTAAGGAAAAAAAAAAAATCACATTTCTTCTCATCCGTTTTATACAATTAAAATTAATTCTGATTTCAGACATCACTTTAAATTTTCTAATCACCCTTTATGCTTGGAAACACCCTGATATGCCCTAAACCAAGGTTAAAAAATACATCTTGCTCCCACTTTGAAATGTGGCGTCTGGGGTCTTAAATGCTAACAAGCGGCCATCTAAGATGCATCAATTCGTCTCAACCCACCTGGAGCAAAGGAGAATGAAGAACACCAAGGTCACACGATAACTAAGAGCCCAAGAGACAGAAAGGGCCACAAGAACCAGAGACCTACATCATCCTGAGACCAGAAGAACTAGTTGGTGCCCGGCCACAATCGATGACTGCCCTGACAGGGAGCACAACAGAGAACCCCTGAGGGAGCAGGAGATCAGTGGGACACAGACCCCAAATTCTCACAAAAATACCATACTTAATGGTCTGACTGTGACTAAAGGAATCCGTGCGGGCATGGTCCCCAAACCTTCTGTTGGCACAGGACAGGAACCATTCCCGAAGACAACTCATCAGACACGAAAGGGACTGGACAGTGGGTAGGAGAGAGATGCTGAAGAAGAGTGAGCTAATTACATCAGGTGGACACTTGAGACTGTGTTGGCATCTCCTGTCTGGAGGGGGGATGGGAGGATAGAGAGAGTTGGAAGCTGGCAAAATTGTCACGAAAGGAGAGACTGGAAGGGCTGACTCATTAGGGGGAGAGCAAGTGGGAGTAAGGAGTAAGATGTATATAAACTTATATGTGACAGACTGACTTGATTTGTAAACGTTCACTTGAAGCTGAATAAAAGTTAATAAAAAAAAATACATCTTGCTATGTAAATTTCTCAGGGTTTACGTAACAGTAAGGTTGTGCGTGTCACGTTATGGTCCCCTTGCTAATGGCCACAAGGACAGGTCTTCATAGACAGAATGAAGAAGAAATTTGTTTTTCTCATCCTGACATTTTGGGATAAAACTCCTACGTAAATTAGTTAGAAATCTTTTTTGGTGTCAGCATTATTAAGCAATATGCTGTTTCAGTTTGCTGTGAACCCTTGGCCCAGATGGGCATTATCAGAAACCATGAGACTTGCACCCCAGTTCTTTTACTTCTCAAATGAAGAGATTTTCCACTAGTAAAAAAAAAAAAAAAAAATTTTTTTTTTTATTTTTACTGATTGCCATAACTGTCTCAAAATAAAAATACAGCCTCGGCCACGAAGTTAAAGTATATAAGAATTAAAAAAAAAAAAAGTTAGATTTACTGGTTTAAGAGGCACTTGCTGAGCTTTCAGACCTCAGTTAAGGCTGTGATCTGAGAAAATGAATTTTCCAAGCAATTAGGTGGTAGGTATTTTTTTAATAGATTTAATGGCTTTAGGGGGAAAGAAATGGGTATATTTCACTTTGACGAGTGGCTGCCATGCCTGTGTTATATAATCTCTTTTGATAAGTGTTTTTGCTCCACAGACCAAATACCTTTTTTAATTATCTGAAAATCCCTTTTGCAGGGAATTATAAACAGTAACAACCACAAAGGGGACAAGCATTCCACCCTATGGAGTCAATAGCATTCACTTTTCTAAAGACATCTCACGTTAATTTTATAATACTTATTTTAAAAGGTTCAGAAATATGTGCTTACTGATAAACCATACAGTCCCAGAAGGATATTTTACAAGACAATGTCGGCTTGCATAAACTTCCACAGGGGACCCTTTTCCTTTTGAAAGGAAAGAAAACCTGCCATTGAAAACACAGGCAAACTTAAACATGAAAAGACTTTATAGCAGCATGAGAATGCAATACAATCCAACAAAAATCAGTATATTTCCTATTAAAGTAAGGCCCTGTCTTCAGCTCATTCATGGCACAAAGAGCAAATCGTTGGTCAGAGTGATGTAGCACAGGTATTCAAAATTAATAGAGATTCAGGCTCCTCATTTATTTATCAGGAAAGGACAGGATAAGATGTTTCATTTGAAAATAGAGCTGCTTTGCTATATCTTATTCCACAGGTAAAAGTCTTTTTTAAAACTTTTTTGTTCACAGTGTGCAATTTTCTTCATCATTTAACTCCACTCTTTTCCCCTATCAGTTCTTCAGAGTGCCAGAATGTGTCCTATCAAGTCTCTCAAGGAAGGAATTCCTCCATCCACCAGTTCTGTATGAGCAGAAAATAAATCCTTTAAGCTTCGTTGCCTTGCTTCTCAGGGTTCCAGAAGCCTGACCTCTCAACCAAAGGCAGCAAAAGTACTTGGCTTTTGTGTGGCAGCAATATTTTAAGCTAATAGCTGAATGACATTTCCTTAAGATAGGGCATAAAAATATAAAACAAGTAACGGTTAAACCTAAAACGTGGCTGAAGGCAGAAGAGGGTAATCTCCCCTTTGCTGGAGTTAGAATAATTGTTCATGGAATGGGGACTCTGAGGTCGTACCTACAATTGATCAATGAGTAATGAGGGGAAGAACAGCCAACAGATTCAGTCACTTCAGTCATACCGATAATGAACATTGATTTCTAAAGCCAAATCATTCAGGAGGTGATCTATATTGTTGACTCAGATGACAAAACCAACAAATGAGTTTCACGGCCGACCTGGCGTTTCACACAGTGATATCTGAAGAGTGTGTGTTGTTGTCTGAGATTGAAGCATAATGATATCAGTGGTAGTAGAAAAGCTGGGGAGTGTCTGAGAGGTAGAAATGGTTAACAGGCTAACCGAAAGGTTGGCAGTTCAAGCCCACCTAAAGGTGCCTCAGAAGAAAGACCTAGTGACCTACTTTCAAAAAGTCAGCCACTGAAAACCCTATGGAGCACAGTTCTACTCTGACACATGAGATTGCCATGAGTCAGAATTGAGGCAACAGCAACTGGTAGACAGGAAGGAGCTCCTAACCACAGGAACCAAGCCCCCAGGAAAGAAAGCGAAGGGACTGTGAAGAGAAGCAGAAGGTGCACCTACCTCAGGAAAAGCTGGACACAACATTAGTGCTACAGAATTAACCAGGAGAAAGCAACACCAGGTCATGGAGCCAAAGTGACAGAAGGTTAAACTAAAAGCAAAACCACCAGCCTAACCATGATAACTAACTGCTGGCATGTATTGAGCATGAATATTTGTCAGGAACTGTACTTCTCTCAAAGGAGCCCTGGTGGCTCAATGGTTAAGCACTTGGCTGCTAACCGAAAGGGTGGCTAATCGAACTCACCAGCTGCGCCCACAGGAGAAAGATATGGCAGTCCGCTCCCATAAAGAGTAAAGCCTGGAAACCCTATGGTGCAGTTCTACCCTGTCCTATACGGTTGCCATGAGTCATGAACCAACTCAACTGCAGCTAACAACAATCTGACTTCAGGATCTAGGTTTTTGCCAGAACCTCTGTGGAGCACTAGTTAGAAGTGAGGGAATAGGCAAAATGAGCATGAATAGAAATGAATCAAGCAAAATGTTAGAGAGAAGTAAGTGATCAGTGGACAAACGTTCAAGGGGCAGAGCCGTAGAGCTTGGACCTGTGGGCTGGGACATGATGTCATTTTGAAGCCTGTGCTCAGCCTCATCCAAGAGCTATGACCTGCCCATCTTTGTTTGTTCTTTCATTGTTTGCCATCGAGTCCATTCTGACTCGCAGAGACCCTGTAGGATGGAAAAGAACGGCCCCATGAGGTTTCCTAGGCTGTAATCTTTACAGGAACAGATGGGGAGGTCTTTTCCTCCTCTGAGCGGCTGGTGGCTTTGAATTGCGGACCTCTCAATTAGCAGCTGAGAAGTTAACCATTGCACTCCCAGGGCTCCTTGTTCATCTGAGTCATAAGCCGTCATCAGGCAGCTATAATTCAAAATAGCAGTTCTGGTAAGCATGGATAAGTCAAAAGCAAATTCTTCAGGTCAAATAGAATTCTTGCATTTCTTCTCACTTTAAAAAAAAATGAGTTTTGTAATCTATTTGAAAAGGTTGTTTGAAAAGAGTGCGCCACCCTGTGGAATACCTTGTCTCTCATCTGAGGAGTTCAAAACATTTTATGAACACTCTCACCTTGGCCCTTGTGAAAAAGTCTTTATTATTCAGTGCCCTGAAGCTAGGCTTGGAGTATTAGAGAAGAATCCAGCATCTTCCTATGCGCTTGGGGGAGTATTCTGCACTTTCACTTAAAAAAAAAAAATTTTTTTTCACTCACTTTCACTTACAGCAAATAAAAGACGATAATGATTTAGAAACTGGAATTTCACAGATTGTTTTGTAGATATTACCCTCCCTTCCAGAACTCCTGAAAGATCAGTGTGCTTCTTATTATGAATCAGGTAGTCAGTGGCAGAGTTTATGGGGTCTACCAGATTAACTGCCTTACCTGAGTTGATTTGTTAAGCAATTAGAACATGTGCCATATAAAGTCTTACACGCATCATGCTATGCTGGTAAACACCCAGCTTTAATCTTCAGGGTCTTTAAATCACTGCCAATATATTATGTTGTCCTCAACGGAACTCTGTGTCTCTGCTTATAATTCTTACATCTCTAGGAAGCGGGGTTTGTAAAGAAATAGATCTGACCAGTAAAACCCATAATATGGAATTGATTATCTTTACTGAAAGCATTTATAGCATCTTATGTCTACAAAGGATTTTTTTTTTTTTTTTTTTTTTTTGGTGAGTTGTTTTTCTCAATGGATCTGTTTAGGTGAGTATGGCTAAAAAAAAAAAAAAAAAAATTTGCTATTTCCATCTTATTCCCAAAGGCTGAAGGAGATCACGTTGCTACAACTGACTCATTAAATTTGTGACCAAAACAGTTAGAAATCCTATGCTGACATGCAGCACAGTGCGTGGTCCATTTTTTTTTTTTTTCCAGTGACGCAAAAGGAAAAGAAATATAAGCAATTAACTATTTTCCACTTTCCATATAACTAATGATCATGAATACAGAGGTTGAATATTTCAGGCTAGATTCTTCCCTAATCCTCACTTGGTATCAGTACTAGTATTTCTGGCAAGAATGGCACAGGAAGTAGTGTACTTGCTGGTGGATTAATTTGTCTTCAGTTATTACACACTGAGTGCACATGTGCTGTGAACCAAGCACTGTACTACTTCTATGGGGAAAAAACAGACACACCGGAACAAAAGGTCCAAGCCCACCTCAATTTATAGTGTGCTCAGGAAAAGAAAACATACACCTGTGAAATGTCCTGAGAAACTAATATACCCAAAACCGTGAGGCAATATTCAGGTCAAATCCTAATAAATAAATACAACTGCAGAACTCCAAATAAAAAACTTTGAGAACCACAGTCAACAACCATTTGGTTTCAAACGATATTTGTTGCTGTTGTTAGCTGCTGTCAAGTCACCTCTGATTTATGGCAACCCTACGTAATACTGAATGGAATGTTGCAGGTCCTGTACCACTGTTACAATCTTTGGTATGCTTGGGTCCATTGTTGCAGCCGCTGAGTATTTTGAGTGCCTTCCAACCAAAGGGGACTGTCTTTCAGAACTATGTTGTTGTTGTTGTTAGCTGCCGTTGAGTCAGTTCAGACTCACAGCGACCCTATGCACAACAGAACCAAACACTGCCCGGTCCTGAGCCATCCTCACAATCGTTGTTATGCTTGAGCACATTGTTGTAGCCACTGTGTCAATCCACGTCCTTGAGGGTCTTCCTCTTTTCCGCTGAACTCTGCCAAGCATGATGTCCTTCCCCAGGGACTGATCCCTCCTGACAACATGTCCAAAGTATGTAAGACACAGTCTCGCCATCCTTGCTTCTAAGGAGCATTCTGGCTGTACTTCTTCTAAGACAGATTTATTCCTTTTTTTGGCTGTCCTTGGTATATTCAATATTCTTCACCAACACCACAATTCAAAGGTGTTAATTCTTCTTTGGTCTTCCTTATTCATTGTCCAGCTTTCACATGCATATGATGCGATTGAAAATACCATGGCTTGGGTCAGGGGCACCTTAGTCTTCAAGGTGACATCTTTGCTCTTCAACACTTTAAAGAGGTCCTTTGCGGCAGATTTACCCAGTGCAATGCGTCTTTTGATTTCTTGACTGCTGCTTCCATGGCTGTTGATTGTGGATCCAAGTAAAATGAAATCCTTGACAACTTCAATCTTTTCTCTGTTTATCATGATATTGCTCATTGGCCAGTTGTGAGGATTTTTGTTTTCTTTATGTTGAGGTGCAATCCATACTGAAGGCTGTGGTCTTTGATCTTCATTAGTAAGTGCTTCAAGTCCTCTTCACTTTCAGCAAGCAGGGTTGTGTCATCTGCCCCGTTCTTGATACAGTCCAGCTTCTTGTATTGTTTGTTCAGCATACAGATTGAATAGGTATGGTGAAAGAATACAACCCTGACACATACCTTTCCTGACTTTAAACCCATCAGTATCCCCTTGTTCTGTCTGAACAACTGCCTCTTCACCTATGTCAAGGTTCCTCATGAGCACAATTAAGTGTTCTGGAATTCCCATTCTTCACAATGTTATCCATAGTTTATTATGATCCACAGTCGAATGTCTTTGCATAGTCAATAGAACACAGGTAAACATCCTTCTGGTATTCTCTGCTTTCAGCCAGGATCCATCTGACATCACCAACGATATCTCTGGTTCCACGTCCTCTTCTGAAACCGGCCTGAATTTCTGGCAGTTCCCTGTCGATATACTGCTGCAACCATTTTTGAATGATCTTTAGCAAAATTTTGCTTGCATGTGATATTAATGATATTGTTCTATAGTTTCCACATTCAGTTGGATCATTGTTCTTGGGTATAGTGTGTGTGTATATATATATATATATATATTCAGCAGTATACCAGATAATATTCTATTGTTATCCATAGGGTTTTCATTGGCTAATTTTTAGAAGCAGATTGCCAGGCCTTTCTTCCTAGTCTGTCTTAGTCTAGAAGCTCCGCTGAAACTTGTCCATCATGAGCGACCCTGCTGGTACTTGAAATATCAATGGCATAGCATCCAGCATCACAGCAAACACTCAAGCTATCAAAAAGTACAACGAATAACAGACAGGTGGTAGAAACAACATTTAGCCAAACCAAATTCCAGGAATAATGATTATTCTTTAGGCTTTGATATGATAGTACAGTATTCAATATCATAAACTCATGGAGAATATGGTACCCAGTGATTCTAAAAGTATGGTCCCTAGACCAGGGGCATCTGTATCACTTAGGAACTTGTTAGAAATACATATTCCGGGCCCTACCCTAGACCTACTGAATCAGAAACTCTAGGTGTGGAGCCCAATAAGCTGTGTTTTCACAAGTTCTCCAGGGGCTTCTGATAACACTAAAGACAAGGTATCAGCTTCAGGTAGAATGCCTTGGAAATGTGTCCTGGTTAGGAAGAGAATCTTGAGTAAGGCTCGATAAGAAATGGAAGCTTACCCATTCCTCCCTTTTGATAAAAAGGCACTATAAGCATGACCAGAAAAACAGATCAAATATTTACCTTCTCAAATAAGTTTAGCTCTATCATGCGACTATTTTGGCTAATCTATTTTCCACTGATGCTCTAGCATCAAAAATATATACTCCTTCAGTCACAAAAGGACATATATTATATGATATCTAGAATAGGCAAATGTATAGAGGCCGAAGCTTATTAGAGGTTACCAGAAAACCAGGCACTGAGTTCCTGTTAATGGTGGTGGAATCATTTAGAAACAAATACCTGTAATAGTTGTACAACTTGATGAACATAATCAATGTTGCTGAATGATACATGTAAAAAGTGTTGAACTGGCAAATGTTTTGTTATATACATTTTTATCACAGTAAAGCAACTATACACATACACACACACACACACACACACACCAGCCAGCCAGCCATCTCGAGAAAATTGAATAATCACCCCCAAAATACTCGAGATTTCATATTTTATCATTTAAAATGAAATGTGAAGTATTTCCATTCGCTGACAATTTTTACAACTTTTCTTGTTTTGTTTTTTTTTTTTTAGTTTGAAAGTGGAAGAAAATTTACAAACTATAAAGAAGCTCAAATCAATATTTCAGAACATGAAGCCACAAAGATAACTAAATTCTAGTGGATTTTTTTTTAAGTTCTTATTTCTTCCTACACAGTACAATTTTTCTTAACATGAATATACTACACCTTGCCTTGAAGCTCTATTTCATAACAATTTTAATGTTCTACTTCCCTCTTGTGGTTAAAACTGAAATTTCACTTTTTCTGAAATGAAAGGGCTGACAGATGGCAGAGGCTGACAGGTACTGAGTATCCCCAGGTGGTGCAAATCGTTAATGTGCCTGACTCCTCACTGAAAGGTCGGAGGTTTGAGCCCACCCAGGGGCACCTCAGAAGAAAGGCCTGGTTACCTGCTTCTGAAAAATCAGATATTGAAAATCCTATGGAACACAGTTCTACCCTGAGCCATGAGTCAGAATCAACTCAGTGGCACCTGGTTTATCAAAACTGGTTTTTAAAATAAAAACAGACAAATTCGTCCAATCATTTCATTGATTTCTCTATACAATCCAAATTCAGAGCTCTTTGAAATACTTGGATGGTTGGTAGAATTTATTCCTTTTCATCAGGGTATATCACATCATCTAGATACAGACAAAAACAACCAAGAAGAGTAACTAGTCGATGGTTTTCTTTTTAACAGTAAACTGTTTAGTTTTTAGGGTACTTGAAAATAGAAATTAAATTCATCAGCATAATGCAGTCATTAATGTTAAGAAAATTTGTGGTGGGGCTTCTCACCATTTATTTTCTAGATACTGTGCTAGTTAACAGAATAAATATTGCTGCGGGGAGCCAGTTTCATCAAAATTTCATTATAAAATCTAGAAATTACAGCTCTAGAGTTGACTTCTCACTGCACCAGATTAAGTGTCCCCACAGCAATAAATTGCAGTCATGCAACAGAATGTACTTTGGGCTGAATTACTGGGGTTATGGGTGTGGTGTCAACACAGCAACTTGAAAATATAAAACACTCAAAAGCTAAAAAGAGAGAAAGAGACAAAACCATAAGAGAGACAATTATTTCAATAACTAGCTCTTTTGGCATTCATTAAAAAAAAAAAAGAGTTGCTGTAGTGTTGATTCTGACTCACAGTAACCTTATAGGACAGAAGAGAACTGCCCCATATTGTTTCCAAGGGGCAGCTGGTGGATTCAAACTGCCTACCTCTTGGTTAGCAGCTGAACTCTTAACCACTACGCCACTGCTCCGCTATCATATCTATATGATAATCTCAGGAATGTTGATTATTTCTATGAGCCAAATGCTTCCATTCTAGAACCATGTTGGGGTCAGATTCGTGAATGTGAGCTGGTTCAACCTCAATCCTGACAGTAAACTGGGGAAAACAACAGTTGACTTAATATTCAAGGAATTCTTGTTTCCTCCATCTTTGAGATGGTTAAGCAATGACATTTATTAATCTTTTGCTATATTCAAAATGTCTAGCAAATAAGATAGTGTGAAACCATCTCATCCTCCAAGGCCTAGCTCAGAGTCTCTAAAGCCTTCCCATCATTCCAAACAATTAATTCTTTCCTCCTCTGTGATACAATAACATTGTATTCCTACAATCAGTAAAGTATTTCACTCGTCATTTTATAGCTATTGTGTGCCCAGTGGTATCACTAGAGTTGGTGTCACCCAGTGCAGTAACTCATAATGTCACCCCCCCATGCTAATTACCACAATATTGTAGCTAAAACAGCAGATAATTTGACAAAATCAGCGACTATAAAAACACCAGCAGCAACAAAAACAACAGCACATGCTTGTAGTGCATGAGGACAAAACCACGTGACTCAAAGCGTCGTTGTGATTGGGTAATAATGACGGCTGTACAGGAGCACACTAGAAGGGTCAAAAAGCACATCAGCGTAGAGTTTTACAGCCTCGTAGATATATTGATACATGTAATATGAGCTTATGAAAAAGTTTGGTTGTCAATAATTACATACAGATATTTTTATTTAAAAAATAATAAATTTCTGCTGAAACACTGCACAAAAATGTTATAGACAATCATTTTGGTGTCACCCCTTCTGACAGTGTCACCCAGTGTGGTCCACACCACCAGCCCTTCTCCCCCCAGTGACACCATTGTGTGTGCCCATCTGTCTTCCCCGCTAAGCCTTGAGCTCTTTAAGGAGAGAAACCACATCTTAAACCTTTTGAATTGTCAATACAGTGCCTGACACATAGTAGGTGCTCAGTAAATTTTTGCTAAACGAATTGAATAAACTAAGGTGAATGGGGTGACAGACACAGAGATTTTGAAATTATTATCATTGCCTTCAGTTAGTTTTGATTTATCTGCAAATGCTCCCAGATGAGTTACTTTCCTCTCTCCTTAAGCCCTATGTGCCTATTGACTGGTTTGGCTTTATGTGTGATTGCAAAAAGTACAAGAAAGTGTTTCATCTCTTCGGGGTAAAGGAGAGGTAAGAGAGGGTACTCTCGTAGCTGAATGCCTGTCAAGTGAGCGTTTCCAGTGGCTCCTTCCACAAGCCCTTCCCTGAAGGCCAGAACTTGCTGTTCAGCCAAAGGAGGCCAGGTACATTTTCTTGCTCAACACTTGTTTTCCTTTCTGTACAATAGCTGTATGACTTCAAGCTGGGTTGTGCATGGGCAGAATCAGGAAGGGGTCGATATGATGTGATTTTTAAGGATATAAAGAAGACCCCCATAGTTGATTTCTCCACGACTATTGTAACTAAAGGAAGAAAGGCTTGGTGATCTACTTGTGAAAATCACCGATGAAATTCTATGGATCACTATGATCCAATCTGCACCTGATCACGGGGATGACGCAGGATATGGCAGCGTGTCCGTTGAGCATGGAGAAAGACTCACCATGAGTCAGGGGCAACCACTATACCTAAAAACAACATTGTAACTAAAATCCTCACCACACCACAGGGATTGATTTCATTGCGTTACAAATTGCCCTCACCACTTTAAAATGAAATTTCTCCTTGGAGGGACAGCCCACCCAGTTCCCAGCACCTTGGTGTTTGTTCGTGTTTATTAGACTTCCGTCTTTTCTCACAAGAACCACAAGAGAGAGAAACAGAAGGATTCTGGATAGTTAATGAGGTGATGTAATGTGGGGCAGAGAGTAAACATAACGGCCAACAAAGAAGCAAGGAAGCCCTACCATTCTAGAATTCTGCATTCCTGGGGCTCCTCAGGAACCCATCCAAATGAACTTCCTGTACATTTCATGCCCTTTCCTACCTATCAACTGTTTATTACTACTTGGCCTCCCCTTTAGAGTGACAATTAATTTGAGGAAAAAAATAATTCTAGTAATAGGAACCCTCAGAATCTTTTTCCCTTCCCAAATAACATATGGTAGGCCACGTGATGTGGACATGCCATGATTAAAGCAAAGATGTCCTGTACTTAGCCTCTGCACAGTAAGTGGCCATTTCCACCAAAAAGGGTTTAAAGCTCTCATCACATAGCTGCAAGGCAGAGTAGCCTGATTATCCAGCAGCCAGCAAAGAGCACACAGCAGAGCGAGACTCAGAGGGCAGCCCCACACAGTCACTTTTCCTCCATAAACTAGTAAAGCAGACATCCAGCATTTTCCAGAGGGCACTGGAAGGACACTACACCCTGAAAATCAGCAGATGGTAACTGGCTTTTTAAAAACCATGCTCAGGGCTGGAGCTTAAATAAAGGCAAACAAGTCTCTGTGATTAGCAGTGTAGTTCCTAAAGCAAGAGGTAGCCATCCTCTTTCAGACAGAGGGTGCCAAGTATATGTAGCCTGGGTCACACTGGAGAGGAGCCAGCCAGGGTAGATCACAAGATCTGAAGCCAGGAGTAGTTAGCTAGAGTGGACATTTGTTGCTATTATTATTTGGTCATCCAAGATTCATTCTTCTTCCTAATATTATCCCAATTTCCTTTTGGGGAAATTACTTCTCTGTCTTTCTGTGCAGTCTTTCTGGGACTGAACCTTACCCTCACCAGAGATGTGGCACCAAGTTATAGGATAGAACTCTCTCTCCCTAGACGTTGAATATTAAGAGGAGAACAGAACCTATAAAAGATGATCAGATAGTGTCTGCTGCCAGGTATCTGTTCTTACTCTGTGATGGCGTGGAAGCCATCACATTCTAAGCCTATCCATTCTGTGAGGAATTCCCCCAATAAATTCTCTGTTTGCTGGAGTTAGCAAGAGCTGGTTTAGGTTGCTTGTAATCTAACACACTTCACAGCTTTTGTAGAGGGTGACAGACAACTAAGTATAGTGAGCTGCATATGATATTAACTAAGAGGCTTAGTCATTCTCAACAAACGTTTTGTTTTATATATATACCAAAAAAACCCAAACCTGATGCCATCAAGGCCACTTCAACTCCTGGCAACCTCATGTGTGTCAGAAGAGATATGTATGTATATATACATACGTGTACACCAAACCAAACCCACTGTTGTGGAGTTGATTCCGACTCATAGCAATCCTATAGGACAGAGTAGAACTGCCCCATAGGGTTTCTAGGGCTGTATATCTCTACAGAAGCAGACTGCCACATCTTTTTCCCATGTGGCAGGTGGTGGGTTCGAACTGCTGAACCTTTCAGTTAGCAGTCAAGCATTTTAACCACTGCATCACCAGGGCTCTTCACATATATGTATATGTATATGTAATACATATTCACTATATATGTATATGTGTATATATAGGAGTCCTTGGGGGATGCAAATGGTTAACGTCCTCTACTGCTAATTGTAAAGCTGGAGGTTCAAGTCTACCCACAGGCACCTCAGAAGAAAAGCCTGGTGGTCTGCTTCCAAAAAATGTCAGTCATTGAAAACCCTGTGGAGTACAGTTTTGCTCTGACACACATGTGGTTGCCATGAGCTAGAGCCAATTTGAAGGCATGGGGTTTGGTTTTGATTTTGGTTTTGGTTTTTGGTGTGTATATATGTCTATATGTATATATACAAATATATACACATATATGTACATATACATGATTAAATAATAAATCCAGGTATTATTACATTTGAATACCTATACCAAGTATATTATCTGTTTGGTTGAAGATAGCCACAGTAGGCAAAACCAGGTAAGTAGATCCTTACACAATTCTGTCTTAACACACATCATTTCTGTCTGGATATGCTATGTGCTACATTTTAATTTTATCAACTTATTTCCAGTCTCTCATGCTGGCTGGTCTCTGAGCGAGCAAGGATAAATTGTTTAGCATAATCCTCATGACCTCACCACATGGGCCTGTTGAACTGAGAATTCAAATTCCAGCCTCTTGAAAAGGAGGAAAGGGGCTAGCTCTTAAGTAAAAGAATGAAGTAAAGAGATCAATAAATGGCACCAAACCTTTAGTCCATCTAATCTCTGGCTCCTGGTGCCAAGGAAGGTTCTTCTCGTGGTTGGGGCATTCTGTCTCAGGATGTGGCTGGCAGTGGATGCATATTAAAGCCAGTCTTGGGCAGTTGCCTCACTGGGCTGGGTGACCACTAAGGTTCCCATCCAGAGAGGTAAAGAGGTCAAGTCCAGTCAGTCCTGCAAATGGTACAAACGTAATCAAACACATCAGTGCCAGGTTCAGGCTCAGGCTCCATTTTCTGGTTCATCTGCCCCAGGTTACCCCCTCAAAAGCAGGGTTCATTTTCATTGGCTTATTTACTCCTAAGCCCCACTCAGAGAAAAGGCAGGGGATTACTAACTAGGAGCTTACCTACTTCACTTAGCTTAGGCAGATGACATTTAGTAACGTTAAGAATTAAAACCAGATCTTTTTCAGCCAGACCTTGCTAACTTGTACATTTGATATCTTTTTTTTTTCAGAGCATTTGCAGTTTAAAATAGGCTAATACTTGCTCCTTTTCCTTCATCTTTCAAAATGAGATTAACACAAACATGGCTTGTTCCAAAAAAAAAAGATTTAAGGTGGCTCCAAAATAATTCAAACAATAGCATAGGAAAAAATGATGTTAGTCAAGAAATTGGACAAATGATAAGAATAGAAAAAATGATGAGAGAAGAAAGAGCAATACGCTCCCCAGGTTTGGTCATAACGCTGACTTTGAGCCTCACAGAGAGATGAGCCTGATCAGTTACAAGAGTCACATCAGGCATTGCACTTGAATTTGAATGGTGCTCTTCCAGAGGCAGGGTGCTTTTGTTGTCTAATACAAATGAGCAACTCTAACAGTGGGAGTCACAGGCTAGGAGGCAAAAAAGAGGAACACCATGCATCCCCTTGGGAAATGTATTCCCAGATAGACACGATCTTATAGATTCCTTCAAAACGCAGTGGTGGGGGCAGCCATTTGTACTTCAAGACTCTGGGGGGACCCAAGGTTTCCCCTAAGGAAACCAATGTTTTATAAATAATATATACTTAGGTATTTTTTTTTAGGTATTAGTTTGCACAGAGTAAGTTTCAAAAATGATCTACTGAAGCTATTTTCAACAATCTCCTAAAATTAATTGCAGTTCTAATTTCTCAACAAAATGAACGTAGTCATGAGGGATCCTTGATCTACATTGTCTCCAGCATGTCCATGTCTCTCAAAGACCATCACAGGCCTATAGAGCAAAGAAGATGAATGCCCAGGAGGTGGAGCCACAAAATTTGGCCTGTGACCCTAGGTCCTGCAAAGCACATAGATCACTATCTTGGGAGAATGAATGGCACAGGCTGGGGTTGTGTAATGGACCCTCCCATTAACAACCTGTGATATGCAGACGACATAACCTCGCTGGCTGAAAGCAAAAAGCACTTGAAGCACTTAGTGATGATGAAGATCAAAGACACAGCCTTCAGCATGTATTACACTCCAACATAAAGAAAACAATCCTCACAACTGAACCAATAAGCAACATCATGATGAACGGAGAAAATACTGAAGTTGTCAAGGATTTCATTTTACTTGGCTCCACAATCAAAGCCAATGGAAGCAACAGTCAAGAAACCAAACAATGTATTGCATTGGGGAAATATTGCTACAAGACACTTCTTTCAAGTTAAAAAGCAAAGATGTCACTTTGAGAACTAATGTGCTCCTGTCCCAAGCCATGGTATTTTCAATCACCTCATATGCATGCGAGAGCTGGACAATGAATAAGGAAGACTGAAGAAGAATTTATGCCTTTGAATTACCATGTTGGTGAAGGATACTGAATACCGTAGACTACCAGAACAAACAGGCATGTCTTGGAAGAAGTACAACCAGAATGCTCCTTAGAAGCAAGGATGGCGAGACTTCATCTCACATACTATGGACATGTTATCTAAAGGGACCAGTCCCTGGAGAAGAACATCATGCTTGATAAAGCAGAGGGTCAGCAAAAAAGAGGAAGGCTCTCATGAGATGGATTGACAGTGGCTGCAACAATCATCTCAAATATACCAATGTTTGAGAGGATGGCACAGGACTGACAGTGTTTAGTTGTCGTATGCAGGTTCACTATGAGTCGGAACCAACTTGACGGCGTCTAACAGCAACAACAAGAACAAGAACTCTCATTATCATTCAAAGCTCAAGTATATGTGCCACATTGAAGGGAATTATCTGTTACCCTCCTCTGCCCACAGCTACGAAGTCTGGCGTAGCGCTACAGAAGCATGATTTGGATAGGTCTGCTGGGGGTATGAATCCCAGCATCACCATTTGCTAAATGTGTGCCGTTGGGACAGTTCCTTAAGCTTTCTGTGCCTCTGTTTCCTCATCTGTTGAGTGGGGAGGACAATTGCATGCATTTCTTCTTATTTTTTATGAGGATTTAATGATTCAAATATACAAAGTGCTTACAACCATGCTCAGCACATAGTAAGTGCTATTATTACGCTCTGAAAATTACAGGTTGGTATAGACAGGTACTGAAGAAACCCTGGTGGTGTAGTGGTTAAGAGCTGTGGCTTCTAACCAAAAGGTCAGCAGATTAAATCCAGCAGGCACTCCTTGGAAACTCTACGGGGCAGTTCTACTCTGTTCTATAGGTTCACTATGAGTCAGAATTGACTCAATGACAGTGGGTTTTTTTTTTTAATAGACAGGTTTCTGTAAAACTGTTTGATTAGGAATTTTAGTTAAAGCTAAAACAGTTTTAACCACATGTGTATATTCACATGTGACCCCAACATGTACTCTGTATTGTGAACAAGGTTCATTTATTTAGATACGTAATGAGGGCCTCATTCTATTGTCAAGAGGGACATGAGTTTCTTTGCTATTGCTTCATAATGAGACACCTCTGCATCTAAAACCCCAAAAGGGAATTCTCACCTTTCTAAGCTGCTGCAATACTTTGCAACTCAAATATAATTTGCTACCTGCTTTCATTTCAGCTCTATTGACAACTTTACATGTTTTTTCTCCAACCGGGTATCTTCATTTGAGATTATTTTCCCCAGATTTGTTTGTGCTTACTTTTCTCTGTTGAATCTTATTTTGTTACTCTTTGCTCAGATCTCTGAGCTCCCTTAAGACTTTGCAGAATACCTAAGCCTGTCACATCCTCGCCACCATCATTTGGTACTATATTCTAAGCCTCATTGACACATCTTCATTCTGACAAATCATTAATGATGCTTCTAATATTCACAGTCAAGTTTTCCTGAGTCTTTTTCTTGAACCCCATAGAAAATGCCACCAGCTGGCTGGTTCTCTACCTTTTTTTATCCCTCATTCATTGTCTCTCATTCTCTCTTTTCATACTCACTGTCCTTTTAAGGATGAGGAGAAACTTTGTTAACCCAAATCAACTCCGTTATTCCAAGATGGCTTTTCTCTCTTAGTGTACTAAGTACAGATCCATGATTACTATAGAACATATTTGAATGAAAGAACATTTGTTTTGTAAATTACAGCCACAAGTTCTGTTTTGGGGTATTTTCTCTTCTTTTCCCTAGCATCTAAGGTAATCAGATGTATGCGGCAGCTTATGTTGACTCCCTGCGGTTCTTGTGATGTGTGACATCTGTTATTTTACAGTACTTAACTCATGTGCACTGGCGGCCAAACACCTACTGGAAATCACAATTAAGGGCATAAATAACACACACCTGCAAGAGTTCTGGCACTTGCCCACATATTAACACTGCCTTACCACCTCACAGATTTACTCTCTTCCGCATTGTGCTAACCATTTGATTTTGAAGACTTCAGCATTCCTTCCCGTGGATACCTTGGCATACATTTTACATAATTGCCGGTGGGTTGGGGTATGTGTATGTGGTTGTGTGCTCTTCGATAATTGAACATTCAGGAAAGAGGAACAACTCCCCCAGTGAATTCTCTTATTGCAGCTCTAGCTTTCCCACCTGAATAGTTTTTACAACAACATCAAACATGACTCATTGGTAATTCCTGCTGATAGAAAATTCATATGCTTGTGCGCTTCCTTCTGAAGGCAGCGATTTGCATTTCTGTAGAGGTTTGAAAGAAAAGGAGAGGGTTATTATCTGGTATTATTTGCTAGCCACCCACAGCACTCACAATGGGGGACAAGAGGCAGAAAGGGGAAAGTTCAGCTCTTTAAAATGTATGTGTAACTAGCTCAGAGCCTATGGAAGCATCTTGATGTCACTTTAATTAGCAGCTTCCAGGGTCAGGGGATTCCACAAAGCTTCCCAGCATCTACTCTGAGCCCCTGGAAACTGTCACTTCACACACTCATGAGATGAGAGGGCTGGCAGAGAACAACTGTGAGTTCTCTCTGCCTCACTGAGAAGCAGGATGGCGAGGTCCACTTCACCCCTACTCTGTAGAGCTTAGGGCTGGGGTGCTCCGTGGGGACCGCTGGCATCTGCTGAATGCTTTGACTGCTTACTTCCTCTCAGGAAAATAGGGATAAAGGAGAGAAGGATGGTCTGAGCTCAGTGATGGAAGGATGGTTTTTCTGTGGATGCCACTAGAACAGCAGCACTGTCAGATCTACTGGGAGGTCCCTAAACAACCCTAACAGAACCCTGAGCAAGGAGATGCGATGAGGGCTAAGGCAGACTAAACTCCGAAATCCCCAGCCTCAATAGAACCAGCCATCAGAAAGACAATGGAGAACCCCCACGCCCCCTACCACCGCAAGACAAACAAACAAACAAAAAAAGAAACACAAAGCATAGCTGTAACACCAACAATATTCTTATTTAGATCATTCTAATTTTATTTTCTTAAAACCTCTCAAATATTTCCAAATGGCAGAGCACGAGGTCACAGGGTTTTCTGTTGATTATTTTTGGAGGATGGCAAATGAAGGAGTGAACTGCTTTCAAACAGTAAACAGGATTCTAGCATTAGAGATGAGAGCAAAGCTTTAAGGGCTAAGATATGTGGCAATATTATAATATTAAAACAAAACAGAACAAAATCTAGATATCCAAACATACAATGACAGGAAAATGGTTTAATTAAGGTACATCTAGATGGTGAAATTCCTAAACAACCATTAGAATTATGCTTTCAAAGGAATTTTAATGATGTGGGGGAAATGCTCCCTAAATGATGTGAAGTTAAAGAAGCATGCTAGAAATCTATGCCTCAGTGTAATTTTATTTATGAGCGTGTATGTACAGCTGTCTACATGCCACTAGAAGCCAACACATCAAATCATTAGTAACTTATCTCTAAATGAGGCGCTTGGCGATGATTTCAATTTTCTTCTTTATATGATGAATGTATTTTCATCTTAAAAATCAGAAAGTAAACAAATTTTTTTTTAAATGCCCTGGCCTACTCTGAGGAGATAATTCAACTCCTTGTCAGCAGAACAAACATTCCTTTATGTGACAGAAATTAAAGAATTTATAAAAGCTCATTTTATGCAAAAATCTCTTCCACTCTTCCTGCAGGTACCTAGAATTCTCATAATTAGAGATACACTCCTCAATATATTTTGAGCAAGCAGTATATGTTTTACAATTCTACTTTTTTTATGAGCATATATTTTAATATCTATTTAATTATCATTATTCACTTATATTATTATACATATATTGGGAGTGAACTCAAATCAATTTGTTCACAATCATTAGCTTCATTTGGCAGACAATTGTAGCCATCAGAGGTTAGAAGTCTGTGATAACTATGGTATTTGGTACTAAATACCAAAGCATATTTGGTACAATGAAAACAGATCTCAGATGAAGTTTTGTTGCAGAGACAAAGATGTATTAGCAAGCTGGCACAAACAGTCACAACCTCTTCTCTTAGTTCAAAGATGTGCCAGTTCTCTGTTCTTTTAGGCATTTGGACTGACCTTGTATTACCTACAATATTTACTGACCTTCTAGTTGGAGACTCATGATAAAATTCTCCCTTATAGCTGCACCTGGGACAGAATGGAATCCTAGACCTAGTGTGCCATTCAAAGGGCATACAATTGGACTTATTATATTCTTACTCCCTATTTACCAAGAGGGAGCTCTGGTGGTGGAGTGTTTAAATCACTCAGCTGTTAACCAAAAGGTTGGTGGTTCAAACCTACCAGCCGCTCCATGGGAGAAAGAGGTGGCAGTCTGCTTCCATAAAAGTTTACAGCCTTGGAAACCCTGTGGATCAGTTCTACTCTGCCCTGTAGGGTCAACAGGAGTTAGAATTGCCTAGACAGCACTAGGTTTGGATTTCCCAAAAGCCAATACCACCAGTTGCCATCAAGTCAATTCCTACTCATGGTGACCCCATGTGTGTCAGAGTAGAACTGTGCTCCATAGGGTTTTTAATGGCTGACTTTTGGGAAGCAGAATGCTAGGACTTTCTTCCAAGGTGCCTTTGGGTAGACCCAATTCTCCAACCTTTCAGTTAGTAGCCAAGTACATTAACTGTTTCACCACCCAGGGATTCCTTATCAAGGGTAAAACCCAAAAACCCATTCCTGTCGAGTCAATTCCGACTCATGACAGAGTAGAACTGCCCTAGAGAGTTTCCAAGGAGCGCCTGGTGGACTTGAACTGCTGACCTCTTGGTTAGCAGCTGTAGCACTTAAACACTCTGCCACCAGGGTTTCCTTATCAAGGGTAGGAGTGCCTATATAATATTTCTAACCAATTCACACATCTTGAAAAGTAATCATTTTACTAAGGAAAATTTTCTAACGTATACATTAAAGATAAAAAAACAGTAACTAGAAATCTCGTTTTTTTTTAAGAATGTGGGCTTCTGATTAGTCAGTCTTTCAAGTGGTAAGTAATCATCCCTGGAGTGTTTATCTTGATTACCAGTTACCCATTGCTGTTGAGTCAATTTCGACTCATAGAGACCCTACAGGACAGAGGAGAACTGCCTCTAGGGTTTCCAAGGAGCAGCTGGTAGATTTGAGCTGCAGACTTTCTGGTTAGCAGTCGAGCTCTTAACCACTGTGCCACCAGGGCTTCTTATCTTGATTAGGGTATGTCAAAGGTTAACTAATCAGCCCTAAGTATTGACTAATAAATTATATAACTAATTATATAACTCTAACTAATAAATTGTAGGCCATATAATGATATGCACAGAAAATAAAATCTGAAAGAACAACCAGCGAACTATTAATAATGGTTCTATCTAATGGAATGAAATGGGGAGAGGGGACTGTTCTCTTTCACACTTTTCTGTGTTATTTGAATATTTTACCAAAGCAAATATTAATTGTGTAATATATGTTTATACTACTATATTTCTAAGAGGATGGGAGACGTATTCATTGGAATTAAGATTTATGTATGCACATCTTCAGAAGTACAGTGTAGGGGCAGGGGGGCTTGCAAAGGCACAGAACAAAAAAGGCACCTCTTTCTAGAGAGTGAATTTTGCTGGAAATTTCAGACAGGTTAGGGCATTAAGCAATTTAAATGGTTAAGCAACCGAAAACAGATTTTTAAGCACTTTCCCTGTGGTCTTCTTCCCCTAACCCTACTCTGCTCCCCACCATCCTAAACCCCTCAGCCCCTTTGGAGAGACTTGTTCACTTTTTTCTGTCCTTAGAGGATTTTAGTGGGAACACTTGAAAAGTTGTACCCTAAGTTATTATCATTGGTTAATGCATATTTTGAATTTGTTTATCAGAAATCATCATCAATCACCTGTAAAAGCCAAAGAGTAATTGAGAAAAGGATGAGTGACTGGTGTGAGTTGGCAGCTGGGGTTGTTGAAAAAGAAATGCATGATGGAGGGAAGAATAACCTAGAACTCAGGAAGGTAAACAGCGTACCCCTGTACCCTAGGGTAGCCAAGACATTAGCCCCGAGGAACTAGAGGCCTGAAAAGGTATGGGGTTGGGGACGGGAAATGGAGCAGACAGGCTACAGAGCATTAACACCAGTTAATTTTACTTCCCCACTGTATCCCTTCCTAGGAAATATATAGATATAGTCAGCAGCAGACAAGGCCATGTCAGTGGTAAGATTTGCTGCTGGTGATGTATATACATCTGTCAGCTTATTTGCATCAAGCAAAAGAGCTGAAACTACAATCTGTGTTCATGATAAATAGAGATTTGGAAGACATTTGCTTTATCCTGCCTTTTGCTTACTTAGGCATCATGCAGATACAAAAGAAACTGCCAGAATTTGCTTAGACAACATCAAACGTGGGGACGAAGCGAGAAGGAGGGGAGAAATCGCTATGAAATATTGCCACTTCCACTGCAGCTCTGAGACCATCATTTTAAACTGTGAAATGCTTGCTGCTGCATGTGAGGAGTGGGAGCCTTTACTGATTCAAAGGCATTGGCAGGAGGCTTCATTTGTCAGGGAAAGAGAATGCATAATTCAAGACAAAAGTCAACTGGCCCTGATAACGTGAAACAAATGAAGCTCAACTTCGTTCTTAGGTTCGGTGCCAGGGAACCACTGCTACCTTCTCAGATACGGCAGGTTTTCTCCTCATTTCTTACTTCTGATTAGATACTCCAGGGAGCCCTGGTGGCACAGTGGTTAAGCACTCAGCTGCTAACAGAAACTTCAGGGGTTCCAACCTATCAGTTGCTCCACGGGAAGAAAGATGTGACAGTCTATGATTACAGCCTTGGAAACCCTATGGGGCAGTACTCCTCTGTGTAAGGTTGCTATGAATCGTAATCAGAATTGACTGGAAGGCAATGGGTATTAGATACTCCAGGCCTAGTAAAGAAAGAGTTAGATGAGGGTTGGAACATAACAGCCTAATAAAATTTAACTGCTCTTTGTGTTTTTGACCTCAGTGATCTTAGGGGAAAAGTAGCACTCATGCCTCTCTACTCCCCCCACCTCCTTCCCTTTCTCACTTCTCTCTCTTTCTCTCTTTCTCTTCTCCCTCTTTCTCCCTTCTCCTCCCTGTCTCTCCCTTTCCCTCTCTCTCCTTCCCCTCTTTCTCTCCTTCCCCTCTTTCTCTCCTTCCCCTCTTTCTCTCCTTCACCTCTTTCTCTCCCTTCCCCTCTTCACCTCCCTCCCTCCCTCCATCTCTGCAGAAGGACTCGATTCCACACCCCTCTGTTTAAATGATCACAAACCATTCCAGAGAGCCTGCTTGCTTTTCTTTCCTGATATTACCCCCTTTCCCCTTCCCTTCCCTCTTCATCACAGTTTCTCTCCCAGTCACCCTCCTCACAAACCCAGAGTTCAACTCGGTGCACGACAATGAGTTACCATTCATCTGGCCCCCATTTTTTGGACAAATAATTATTTACAGCCTGTTATTTACACCCTGTTACGAATGAGATGCTAGAAAAAGGAGAAAAGACACTCCCCTATGTACCCTTCTGCAGTTTATATTCCTCAGAGATTCTGAAAACTGTGCCCCTAAAGTGACTGTAAACAGTTTGCAGCTGTTATCTGTACAGCTCTCTAAATAGAAGGTGTTACATAAAAATTACAAATTTATTCTAACAATGCTCACTGATTTCTGACTGAACAACCCCCCTCCTTCAGCCGCTAAGTAAAATGAACTAACAGAGCAAAAAGAATCTGGTGCCCATGGCAACATACACTACTGCTTTGAACTTGTCAATCTGCCAGGAGGAAATCACATGAATGGGATATTTTTTTGCTACAAATAGCTTTTGTTTTCACATTTCAATTACAGGGCTAGATTTTTTTTCTTAATTCCTGAATTCTTCAAAGACTTGGGGAAAAAGGAAAGAAAAAGTATTGTTCTTTCAAAATGTCCTTGAAATTCCAAGCAGCTTAGTTGTTGGATAGGATGGAGGAGCAGAGACAAGGTATCTGTCTCCATTTTCCCCATGACATGACTGGGAAAAGCCAAAGGCTTAAATAGATACCCTTTGGACGATTTGCACCCAAGTCATTTTAAGATAGTTCCCACATCTGTAAAACTAGAGATAACATCTGCCTCACAAGAGTGTTGTTAGGCTTCATTTATGTTGGCAAAGTGCTGAGAATAACTGCGAAGGATTAGCAATTAATGTTGCTGGTTAATGCTGCAGAGGGGCACCTCAGTTTCACCTTAGGCCCCTAACGACTTCATTCAGTCATTCTCAGCCAGAAAATGTCCATCGGATCCATCTTCAATTGGTAAAGCGTGGACCATGGCTGTAGAAGCTTATGAAAACATTTTATGAACAAATTAGTAAGTTCATAAAAAGGACGAAATCAGAACTCATTTTCACCAGTGAGAAAGCTGAGGAAATAGGAAATGGCACCTCATGCACTGCTGTGTGTTGGGCAGGAGGCTCCAAGGAAGAGAAAGTAGGGCAATGAGAAACGAAGAAACCATGAGCACTTCTTTAACTTGCAGACTTTAGTAGTCTTCATTCTGACCTCAAAACTAGCCACATGTAAGAGGGAAAGAAGAAAACATTGATTAGGGTGCAGTAAGCTTATGTTAATGGGGGAGGAACAATTTGGAAAAGGAGGGTGAGAACGATTGCACAATTTAAAAAATATAATCAATGTCACTGAATCGCACATGTAGAAATTGTTGAATTAGTGTATGTTCTGTGTATGTTCCCCCCCAAAATTAATTAATAATAAAAATAAACACTGATAGAAAAAGAGGATTGTGAGAATCCGTCTCTGAAACTCTGAATCTTATAATCCTGATTTTCAAGAATGGAAATGACAAAGCTATACAACATAAATAACTCATTTCCAGGCCGTGATTTTACTCATTTTGCCCACCTGTAGGTATGGAAGATAAAAGAGATAAAGTATGACCCATACTCTGTGCTAGCTAGCTCTTAGTTCTTAAGAGGGAAGGGCCACTGCCTCAGGACATTGTTGGCTGAGGAAAACGGACCAGCCTCAGCCGCTTCCTAACAGCCATTGCCATCTGAAAGCTTCCTTCCAGTATAACCAGTTTGTCGGACAAATCGAACCCGTGGGGTATAGACTACAAGCTGCAGGTAGCCATTCTTATTCCCCTCAGCTCTCACAGTTTACTCTTTTCATGCCCTTGAAGGAAATCCTGGACAGGTCCTGTGGATTTTCACGTCTGTCTCGGGTAATAAAATGCCCTCAAAGCATTTTAGGCAATAAAATATCTGACCAAATTTCATATTAAACTTTTATCCAGCTTTACTCCCACTCCACCCCCACCCTCACCCTACCACCAGTCCACAAGATCTGTCTTGGAAGAAGTACAACCAGGATGCTCCTTAGAAGCAAGGATGGTGAGACTATGTCTCACATATCTGGGACATATTTTCAGGAGAGATCAGTCCCTGGAGAAAGACATCATGCTGAGAGTCAGTGAAAAAGAGGAAGACCCTCAAGAAGATGGACTGACACAGTGGCTGCAACAAGCGGCCCAAGCATAACAACAATTGTGAGGATGGCACAGGACCAGCCAGTGTTTCGTTCTGTTGTATATAGTGTCGCTATGAGTCAGAATCTACTCAAAGGCACCTAACGACAGCAACTACCCCCCACCCCCAGTCCACAGCAGAGACCTCCCTCAGGCCAGGAAACCTGCAGTGGGGAAGCCCAGGCTGACTCCTTTCTCTTCCATGCTGTACTCAATACTACATTCTGGGGCCCAATAAGTGGAGGCCAAAGTGAGAGGAAGAGGAGAAGCAGGAAAGGTAGGAAAGCTCTTACTTGCCTGGGTAGAGTTGTTCTCTTGACCACTGGATTTAGCTGATAGCCAAAGACAAAATTCTTGAGGAAGATGTTGGCAGGTTCTTCAGAAATCACTCCTTACCACACACACACACACACACACACACACACACACACACACACATGTCGTTCCCTTGATGCTGGGGGACTCCTCCAGCAGGTACTATTCAATGTCCTCCTCAGCCTCCTAGTTTCCAGCGGCCCACTCTTTTGCTGGCATCACTTGGACCTTGGAGGCAGTCCTCTAGGATGGAGACCCTCTAGACCTACCTTCCACGGGATCCGTAACTAGCCAAACACTGATAAGCCCCTGCTCCCCACACCCTGGAAGTAGAGGCCATTCCCAGTGCTGCACCATCTCTCTCCTCTACAGTCATTTGGGGCAGCTCTACCCATAGCTGCTCAATTTAAACTTTTCAATTGAGTCAGATTTAAGTCCAATAATCCTCAGCTTCTCAGAGGCACACATCAAACTATTCTAGCAGTTTTCCTATAGCTCGTCTTGGTTTGAGGTGGGGGTAGGCAGGCTTACGGTGCCTACTTACTACTCTACAAAGAAATTCTCACTATGACACTTCTTGATCTTTACTGATACAGTCCGCAGGTGGATATTGAACTAATGGCAGCAGAACCAGGCTTCTTTTAGCATAGTTGGCCCTTTGCTTTAGAACATGGGACTCCTTGACACCTACTGTATTAATCCCAGGTTTTGAGGCCTCTGCTTTTACTGTAAGGCAACAGGAAGAATGACACCTAGCATCCTGTTACAACAGGAGTTTTTGTGTTTGGGGGATTTTTCTTTTATTTAGTAGACTTTATTTTTTAGAGCATACAACAGGATTTTGTTTTGTAGTTTTGGGCTTTGGATAGTAAAATGGTCAATGAGGCACAAATGTAATAAGTAATATACACATATGTTATGGTGGTTATGGTCAGCACAACAAGAGAAACTACTGAAGCTTGCTGGAGCATATGAATAGATTTTCATAGGTAGCTGAGAGGTCTTGTAGAAGAGAAGAAATCTGTGGACTGCACTGGCACTGAGCAAAGCCTGGGGGCCGAGAAGACCAAGTAGCCTCTGTGATTTAAAAAAAATCACCAAGAGAAAGAGGAAAAGAGCCAATGGACCAACTCCAGGATCAAGTCAGGTAATCAGTGGGCATGGTGGTGGTAGGTCTTACCTGAGTCTGACTCCAGTGTCTTCCCTGATCCAGCATTTCTGCTTGCAGAGCTCCAAGGAGCCTTGTCCTTAGAGAATTGAGAAACTCATGGCTTACTTTTACCCATGTCAAGCCCCACTGTGAAACAGAAAACAACTTGCTAAAACATTATTGGTTATTAATATTTCACAAAATTCAGCCTTTAGATGAGAAAGCATGCATTAATATCTGTCATCATCAATAAATATAGCCATTAGATTTTGGGACAACCTGGGCTAACTGAAAACCATAATACATTATCCAGGAACTGATGATAGAGAACAACCTTCCAGGTAATACCGCTGGCCGAAACCTGCTGACCACCACCTGTTTGTAAGATTGTCATACTATGGTGGTTTTTGTTTTGCTGTTATGCTGGAAGCTATGTCACCAGTATTTCAAATACCAGCAGAGTTACCCATAGTGGACAAGTTTCAGCAGAGTTTCCAGACTAAAACAGTCTAGGAAGAAAGGCCTAGTGGTCTACTACTTCTGAAAATTTCCCAATGAGAACCTTACTGATCACAACAGAATATTGTCCAATACAGTGTTGAGGGATGAGCCCCCTAGACTGGATGGCACTATACAATATCTATGGAAACCCTGGTGGCGTAGTGGCTAAGTGCTATGGCTGCTAACCAAGAGGTCGGCAGTTCAAATCTGCCAGGCGCTCCTTGGAAACTCTATAGGGCAGTTCTACTCTGTCCTATAGGGTCACTATGAGTCAGAATCAACTCTATGGCAGTGGGTTTTTTTTTTTTTTTTTTTTGGTTTATACAATATTCATATCATTGAACTTGAACTTCCCCATAAGTGCTGTGGAGATGCTAACTAGAGCTAAAGTTATCCTGAGTAGCATTTTTAATGCGAACAATTGGTCTACTTCAAGAGATCCTTAGACACCACCGACATGTAAAAAAGGGTTTTAGTCCTAGGGTAGCAGATCATTGATGAGCAAGGAGGTGGGGACTTCTCAGAGCCAGAGACACTGTTAAAAACGCAGGAAACTCGTGTGATAAATAAATGTTTTTAATAATGTCTAACACCATGTTAAACCAGTTGTCATCAAGTCATTTCCAACGATGCCACCCCCATATGTGTCAGGGTAGAACTGTGCTCCACAGGGTTTTCAATAGCTGATTTTTCAGAAGTAGATCAGCAGGTCTTTCGTCCAATGTGCCTCAACAGTTAATGGGCTTGACTGCTAATTGAAAGGTTGGCAGTTTGAGTCCATCCAGAGGTGCTTCAGAAGAAAGGCTTGGTGAGCTACTTCCAAAAAATCAGCCATTGAAAAATTGGTGAAGCACAGGGTCACCACGAGTCAGAGTCAACTTGCCAGAGACAGTGAACTAAAAACACCACCTACTTCAAATTTATTGGACCACAGTATTGATAGCTTGTGGAAATCCAAGGCTACCAGTTCGGGAAACACTTTTAGCAGAATAGCTAACTCCTAGATCATAATCTCTGTACCCGTGGAATTATTGTAAGATGAGATGAGATGGTTTATGTGAGTGTGCCCAGCACCGTGCCTAAGACATAAAAAGCGTCTATACTGAGCACAATATTAAAACCAAATCTTTTTTCGTGGAGTCGATTCCGACTCACAGCAAACCTATAGGACAGGGTAGAATTGCCCCATAGAATTTCCAAGGAGTGCCTGGTGGATTTGAACTGCCAACCCTTTGGCTAGCAGCCTTAACTTGCGTAGCTTTTAACCACTGTGCGATGAACCCAGATATGAAGCTGACTCTACATTAGGAAACAGGACACCAAACACATTTGATATACATCAGGAATGTCCAAGGAAGAGAGGCCCCAGGCAGCCACGTACAACAGGGCACCGCGTATTCAAATGCAGGGTCGGGGATACTCAGGGAAATGGAAGGACTAAAGTGCAACCTCGGCTCCTTCATAGCGCAGCTTGAGGCTAGCACCTATTCTGCCCTTCGATTTCGCCATTCTCCCTCCTTCTAGCCTGATTCTCTCCTCCTTCTATGGCCCACTCCAAAGGACAAAAGCAGGCAGGAGGCACAAATGATGGCTAACAATAGAAAGAGCAAGAGAACATAAAGAATCTGCATAGCTTTAACGCAAAGCAAGGCCTCCATCTGGTGGTGAAGCAGAGGCGTCGGAGGTCGGTATTTGGAAGTGTTATGAAATCCTCCCCCACCTTCCTTATTAAATTTGGCAGCTGTTCTAAAGCTAAATGCCAACTAAATCAGGCTTGACAATCATATTTGTTTCTGGCTACTTAATTCATTCATTTAGTCCAGTAATAGATATTAACAACATTATATTCCCTACAGCAATGCGAATAATTACAGACATTTGTAACGTTCCAGCTTCTGCTGTGTCACAAATGCTAACGTATCAGTGAGACTAAATAAAAAAGCTCTGTCCCTCGGGCAGTGTGCCAAACAGGATAAGGGTAACGTTATCTCCTTCTCTTTCCTAGTAATGCTGGTCAAAATGAAGAATCTGACAATGCGCAGAGAGTCTTTTTGACTTTGGGCAATATATTTTTAATACACCTGATTAAAACAAATGCTACATCTTAAACTACAATTCCTCCAAGATACACCAAGTGATTTTATAGGAAATGATAGCAGCATCGAAGGCTGAAAAGCCACTCTTTATGTTGTAGTTTATTACGAAAAATACTTCAAGATATGTGGCCCAGCACCTGTGCCCCCATTCATAGTCTACAAGTAAAATGAAGTGCCTGAGTCTAGTCTATAGGATCCCATCACCACTCACAATAGTTGGGCAAAGAAAAAAAGACTGATTTGGCAACAACGTGACCAGGCACCACCAATACAAGAGCTTATTAGTACAATTATTAGTATGTTTCCATTTGAAATGAATTGAATTTAATGGTCCTGCATTTTTATTATATGGTAGAAACTGTATAAATTGTTACAAATCAACAGGTAAGTAAAAACTTTGGGCAGCTGATAGGCAAATGATAAGCCAAAAAAACTAAAACCGCTGCCATTGAGTCAATTCCAACTCACAGCAACCCTGTAGGACAGAGTAGAACTGCCCCATAGGGTTTCCACGGCTGTAATCTTTTCAGAAGCAGACCGCCACATCTTTCTCCTGTGGAGCAGCTGGTGGGTTCCAATTGCTGATACTTCAGTTAGCAGCCGAGCACTTTAACCACTATGCCACCAGGGCTCCTCGCACAAAGGATATTTGTTAAAAATGGCTAATAATAAAATAAATAATTTAAAATGTAATCCTTAAAATTCAGTTGAAAGGCAGTCAGGAGAAAAGAAAGCAGTGGTCAGAGACCGAAATAAAAAGAAAGCTTTCAACGAATTGCTACCAGCAAGGTTTAAAAAGCAAGGAGATCAGGTAGAACGCAGAAGCAGGATAAAATTTTTTATCTTTGACAGAGATCTGTATGTACCTTTAAGATGGCGGGACCACAGGATGATTTCAGAAATGAGAATAGAAGGAGGGTGAAGACTGTACAGGCTTGGGCCTAAAGACATACACTGTAGTAGGAAAAGCAGTCAAGAATAGAAGAAATGAACTTTGTAGTTAGTTGCGTACTGCTCAAAGCGGATAAAGTGGAAAAAGAGATCTCAAAAGTTCACTGAGAGTTATCAACAAATATGGAGACTGCTATTGTTGGTGAGGACGTCAAAACGGAGAAATGCATGAACTTCAAAGGGTAGGACTCTTCCAGGGAAAGGAGGGTAGAGGGGTTTATAGACACAGTTATAAAGACTTGATATTGATAATTGGTTCAAAAAGTTACTTCAAAAGAGTTTAAATGAACAAAACTCAAAATTGGTGTTACACGATTGATAAGGAATACTACTGGGTACAAAGTTATTCCATGACATACAGGTGCAAGAACTTAATTTTCCAAATAAAATTAAAAACGTTTGGCTCTCCCCCAGGCCTGCTGGTGGAATGATCAATAGCATCATTATTGACGCACACTTCCCCCTCTCTGAGAAATGTACAACAATCTCGGGGCTAACATGTGATGGCAAAATGCGGTGGGCCTGGCCGTTAACCCACATCTATTATCATCACTACTGATCTTGCCTCTGCTGCCTGATGTTGCCATCAGACACTGAACCTCTGTCCTCCCTGAGGCCCTTTATTAGTTTCCTACGTTGCTGTAACAAATTGCCACAAAGTTGGTGGCTTCAAACAACACAAAATTATCTTACAGTTCTGGAGGTCAAACGTCCAAAATGGGTCTCGATGGGATAAAATCGTTGTGTTGGCAGGGCTGCATTCCTTTCTGAAGGGTCTAGAGGAGAATCCATTTTTTATGTGTGTTTTCCAGCTTCAAGAGGCTGTTGCTTTCATCGGCTTCCTTTCCATCTGCCAGCAATGGCAAGTTGAGTTTTTCTCTCAATGCCAACTCTCAGATTCTGACTCTTCTGCCTGCATCTTCCCCATTTAAAAACTCTTGTGATTACATTAGATCCACCTGTATAATTCAGGATAATTTCATCTTAAAGTCATTCTGATTAGCAACCTTGATTCCATCTGTAACATTAATTCCCCCGTGCCATGTAACAACTCATAGGTCCCAGGAATTAGGACATAGGCATCTTTGGGAGCCATTATTCTGCATACCACCTATGATAGAAGCCCCACATGGCAATCTTATTCTAGTGCTTCAACCTCTTTTTTACATCAGAAACAACAGTGAAAATGAAAGTCTTTCTACAGCACACTGGGACAACTGGATAAGATTATGCCACAGCATAATAATCAGGCAGTCCTGCTATCTACACTGACCACAGGCTTGGTCACAGGGGCTCACACTGCTGCTTTTACAGCTGAGATACCTAGAGATCAAACCACAGGCATGCCTGCACCATCTCCACGAAGTCCTCCAGGCAGCTGAGTGGGAGGGGAGCTCTACCACTTGTTGATCCCCAGTCTCAGGGGATCAGTCTCTCTATCAGGTTGGCCAATTGCCATTTTATCTTAACACTAACTTCCCTTGTGCTCCTTCTCTGGGGTAACTCAATTTAACTCCTCTTTCCCCAAACCTTTCTTGCAAAATCTTGATGAAGAGTTCATTTGAATGGTATTATGAATTGAGTTGTGTCCCCCCAAAATATGTGTTGTAAATCCCAACCCCTATACCTGTGGTTATGATCCCATTTGGGAATGGGTTTTCTTTATTATGTTAATGAGGCAGTGTTAGTGTAGGGTGTGCCTTGAGTCAATCTCTTCTGATGTATAAAAGGTGCAGAAGAAGCAAACAGAGATGTGGGAAGATAGATAAATGTACTGCCGTATGAAGATCACCACGGAGCCAAGGAATAGAAGATGAAGAGATAAGGACCTTCCCCTAGAGCCAAGTCCCTGAATTCAGACTTCTAGCCTCCTAAACTGTGAGGAAATAAAATTCTGTTCCTTAAAACCACCTACTTGCAGTATTTCTGTTATAGCAGCTTAGATAACTAAGACAAGTGGTAAGTGCTAGAAGTCAACTCAGACTGGCTTACGTTAAAAAAAGAAGGCATTTATTGGCTCACATAACTGAAGAGCTCAAGTACTCCACTGGCTTCAGGCAGAGCTGGGCCCACGGGCGAAACTGGCTCTAAAGTCCTCTGTGGAAGCTATCTCTCAGGCCCCATAAAATAGCCCTTGGCACGCATCGATAAAGAACAGTGAGGAATCTGTGAAACATTTCATAACATGGAGGAACCTGGAAGGCATTATGCTGAGCAAAATTAGTCAGAGGCAAAAGGACAAATATTGTATAAGACCCCTATTATAAGATCTTGAGAAATAGTAAAAACTGAGAAGAACACATACTTTTGTGGTTACGAGGGGGGGAGGGAGAGAGGGTGGGAGAGGGTTATTTACTGATTAGTTAGTAGATAAGAACTACTTTAGGTGAAGGGAAGGACAATACTCAATACACGGAAGGTCAGCTTAGCTGGACTGGACCAAAAGCAAAGAAGTTTCCGGGATAAACTGAATGCTTCAAAGGTCAGGGGAGCAAGGGCAGGGGTTTGGGGACTATGGTCTAAGGGGACTTCTAAGTCAATTGGCAAAATAATTCTATTATGAAAACATTCGGCATTCCACTTTGAAGTGTGGCGTCTGGGGTCTTAAATGCTAACAAGCGGCCATCTAAGATGCATCAATTCGTCTCAACCCACCTGGAGCAAAGGAGAATGAAGAACACCAAGGTCACACGATAACTAAGAGCCCAAGAGACAGAAAGGGCCACAAGAACCAGAGACCTACATCATCCTGAGACCAGAAGAACTAGTTGGTGCCCGGCCACAATCGATGACTGCCCTGACAGGGAGCACAACAGAGAACCCCTGAGGGAGCAGGAGATCGGTGGGATGCAGACCCCAAATTCTCACAAAAAGACCATACTTAATGGTCTGACTGAGACTAGAGGAATCCTGGCGGTCATGGTCCCCAAACCTTCTATTGGCACAGGACAGGAACCATTCCCGAAGACAACTCAGCAGACATGAAAGGGACTGGACAGTGGGTAGGAGAGAGATGCTGAAGAAGAGTGAGCTAATTATATCAGGTGGACACTTGAGACTGTGTTGGCATCTCCTGTCTGGAGGGGGGATGGGAGGATAGAGAGAGTTGGAAGCTGGCAAAATTGTCACGAAAGGAGAGAATGGAAGGGCTGACTTATTAGGGGGAGAGCAAGTGGGAGTACGGAGTAAGGTGTATACAAACTCATATGTGACAGGCTGACTTGATTTGTAAACGTTCACTTGAAGCTCAATAAAAGTTAATAAAAAAAAAAAAAATAGCCCTTGGCAACATAGTGTTTATATCAGTCTTCTGTCAGCAGTCCCCAGGTGAAAATACATTTTAAAATTATTCAGATATGAACTAATTGTGATTTCTTTTGACCTAATGTCATGGATTGAATTGTGTCTCCCAAAAATATGTGTATCAATTTGCCTAGGCCACGATTCCCAGTATTGTGTGCTTGTTCACCATTTTGTCATCTGATGTGATTTTCCTGTGCATTGTAAATCTTATCTCTAGGATGTTAATGAGATGGAATTAGTGGCAGTTATGTTAATGAGGCAGGATTCTATCTACAAGATTAGATTGTGTCTTGAGCCAACCTCTTTTGAGATATAAAAGAGAGAAGTGGGCAGAGAGACATGGGGACCTCATATCACCAAGAAAGTAGAGCCAGGAGTGCATGTCCTTTGCACCGGGGGTCCCTGCACTGGGAAGCTCCTGCACCGGGAAAGACTGATGACAAGGACTTTCTCCCAGAGCCAACACAGAGAGAAAGCCTCCCCTGGAGCTGGCGCCCTGAATTCCAACTTCTAGCCCCCTAAACTGTGAGAGAGTAAATTTCTCTTTGCATAAGCCAACCACTTGTGGTTTTTCTGTTACAGCAGCACTAGATGACTAAGACACCTACCATGAAAAGACTCTGGAAGTGCTAGAAAAGACAGAATTATTTTTATATATATATATATAATTTACCCAACCCAATTACCAAATAGGGGAAATTTTCAGTACACCATCTATTATTATTTTAATAATTTTAAAGTGAAATTTCAATTGTAAGTCACTGTGCCAATATAAGCAGCTCAAAGGGTTTGGGGTGGGAGGAGGGTTTATTCTTTTACAGGTCTTTAAAATAAGCCCACAAATCCCCATTCAGGGAAAGGTGTCTATATAAAAAGAATTAATTCTTGGTTTTAACTTCATAAGTCAATAAAAGTTAAAAAAAAAAAATTCCCCTTTGCTCTTATTATAACTAAAGGAACTATCCTAGTTTTCTAAGTATCTAGAGATCCACCAGTATCAATATATAAAATGACTTTGTCTTTTCCCAAGAATAATTTCTTATAAGATAGTATCTCTGACAGTTTGGACAATGGGATTTGTAACAGAAAATTACCTTCTCACATGAAAATGTCTGAAAGAAAAATAATATAAGCAAAAACTAATAGATGTTATCATTGGGGATTTAAAAAAAAAAGACATTTGGTGGATGACTAAATCAGTATCCCAATGTCTTTATGAACAGATGCCATTTTTTTGGTATAATCAAAATGTCCCAATTCATATTAACATATTTTATGAGTTAAATAAAAGATTTTTTAGTGTTTCAGAATATCAAATTGTTTAGTTACACACATCTTGTAAAGCTTTTGATTCATTCATTTAATAACAAGTTATTGAGTATACACTATGGCAGTTATAGATTTAGGCACTTGAGACACATCCATGGACAAAACAAATAAAGATCACGATCCTTATGGAGTTTATATTCTATCATGAGGAAACAGATAATAACATAATAAGTAAGAAAATAAGGTAAAAAGAAAAACAGAATGAGATAAAGGGATGGGGTGTGTGCAGGAGGCAGGGTAGACTACGGTATTAAATGAGGTGGACAGGAAGCCTCATTGAAAAGGTGACATGTGAGCCAAGACTTGAGAGAGGTGAAAGTATTGGCCATATGGCAGAAGAGTGGCCCAAACAGAGGGAGCAGCTAGTGCAAAGGTCCTAAGAAGGAAGCACACCTGGCATGTTGTTGCAAGAGTAAGGAGACTGGTCTGGCAGGAACAGAGTGAATGAGAGGAAGATAAGCAGAAGATAAAAGTAGAGAGGTAAAGGGGAGGGTATGGAGCCCTAATGGTACAGTGGTTAAGAGCTTTGCTGCTAACCAAAAGGTTGGCAGTTTGAATCCATCAGCTGCTTGGAAACCCTGTGGGGCACTCTACTCTGTCCTATAGGGTCACTATGAGTCAAGATTGACTCAACGGCAATGGGTTTTTTTGTTTTGTTTTGTTTTTTAAGGAGGAAGGCTGGACTAATTGTGCAGGACCTTGTAGACTGCTGTAAACAATTTGGCTTTTACTGTGAATGACAGGGGAGTAAATAGAAGGCTTTAGACAGAGGAATGACAAGACCTGATTTACCTTTTAAAATACTAATTCTAACTGCCACCTTGATATCATATCATAAGGGTGAAAGAATGTAAATATACCTTTACCTAATAATCTACATGAGAAATGATGGTGTTTTGGACCAGGGTGTTAGCACTGGAGGTGATGAGAAGTGAGATTTTGGAAATAGTTTGAAGGGTTAGTCAGTGGGATTGGCTATGGGGTGGAAAAGGATGAAAGAAATCAACAATCACACCAAGGTTTTAACCTGAGAAACTGAATGGATAGAGTTGCAATCAGCTAAGGTGGAGCAGGGTAGAGTTAGAATATCAAGAACTCCATTTTGGGCATGTTGAGTAGAGTTTATGTCTTAATTATCTAGTGCTGCTATAACAGAAATGCCACAAGTGGATGCCTTTAACAAAGAGATATTTATTTCTTCACAGTAAAGTAGGTTAAAAGTCCAAATTCACAGCATCAACTCCAGTGAAAGTCGGCCTTCTTGTCTCTCTTCCCCCAGACTAGGAACTTCTCTGTGCAGGGACCCCGAGTCCAAAGGACACACTGTGCTCCTGGCACTGCTTCTTTCTTGGTGGCATGAGGTCCCCTACTCTTTTCTTGCTTTCTTATCCTTTTATCTGTTGTAAGAAAAAAGGTGGTGCAGGCCACTTCCCCGGGAAACTCCCTTTACAATGGATCAGGGATGTGACCTTAGTAAGGATGTTACAATCCCACCCTAGAAAACCAAAACCAAACCAAACCCATTGCCATCGAGTCTATTCCAACTCATAGTGACCCTATAGTACAGAGTCGAACTGCCCCATAGAGTTTCCAAGGAGCACCTGGTAGATTTGAACTGCCAATCTTTTGGTCGGCAGCTGTAGCACTTAACCACTATGCCACCAGGGTTTCCAATCCCACCCTAATCCTCTTTCACATAAAATTACAATCACAAAATGGAGGACAACCACACTATGCTGGGAATCATGGCCCAGCCAAATTGATACACACATTTTGGAGGTGACATAACTCATTCCATGACAGCTGACTTTAAGCAATTGAATATATGAGAGAGAGAGAGATGAATATAAGAGAGAGATCTGGACTGAAGATAAAAATTTGGAAGTGGCAGGCACGTTAATGATATTAAAACCATGAGATGAGAAGAGCTCACCAAGGGAAGGAGTATGATCAGAAAGGATGAAGGGGAAAGGGAAGAGAATATAAAAAAAGAAGAGGGAAAGGGAGGGGAGATGACACATGAAAAGAAAAGAGGGGAGGTAAGTACCAAGGTCTGAGAAGATGCAGGAGAGAGGAGGAGAAATCAACAAAGGAGACCTAGAAGGAACAATCAGCAAAGGAGAAGGAAAACTAAGAGCTTGGCGTTCTGGGGAAACCCCGGTGGCATAGTGTGGTTAAGACCTATGGCTGCTAATCAAAAGGTCAGCAGCTTGAATCCACCAGGTGCTCTTTGGAAACTCTATGCAGCAGTTCTATTCTGTCCTATAGGGTGGCTATGAGTCGAAATCAACTCGATGGTAATGGGATTTTCTGTCTTTTGTTTTTCGGTTTTCTGGGAGCAAAGTAAAGAAAGAAAATCAAGGAGGAGAGTGTTGAACTGTGTGTAAGATGAGGTCTGAGAAATAACCAATTTGTTTGTCATTTTACACTGATTTTGCAATGTAGAGCTCATTTATCATGACAAGAGAAGTTTTAGTGGAATGGTGGGAATAAAAACTCTTTGGAGAAGTTTTGCTACAAAGGTGAGCAAAGAAATGAGACAGTAATTGGTTGGAGAAGTGGGGTCAACAGAATAATTTTCTTTTTCTTTTTTTCAATTTGGGAGAAATAGCAACAGGTTTGTTTGCTGTTGGTAATTATTGAAAAAAAAATGATAATATAGGACAGGAAGTAAAGATTTTCTGGAGCAATGTCTTTGAGTGTCTTGACGATGTGATCCAGTATACAAGTGGAGGGGTTGGCTTTTAGGTAGAAACATGGAGCATTTGTTGACAGTAGCAGGATCATGGAAAGGCAGAGAAAGTGGAGCAGCTGCAATAGGAGGGCGGTGGGAAACTGAAGAAGTTCATTGCAGATTATTCCACTTTTCTCAACCAAGAAAGGTAACAAGCTATAAGGGGAGTATGGAATCAATTATCTTTGCACTTGGCCTTTTTTTCTACCTAGTTGAAGTTTCTAATTTCACCAATATTAGCTCTATATATTCATAATTTTTATATTATTAACCAGAGAAGTCAATTGACATAAGAAAAAGAAGGCTTTCAGACTCTTACTAGACTCTTATCATCATCAGGCATATTATATCCCTTAATCATGCATGTTCTATCTGTATGAGCAGTATCCGTCTTTAATCTGGAGCTGGCTAGTGCTCATAACAAAGAAAAGCAAGGTAATACTATATGCGTATATTTTACACCTTTTGGGTCAGTCTCTCTCTTCTTTGTAATTAGAACGTATTAACTTCTAATAAGTTTTCTCCAGTGCCCATAGGAGCTATATAGGGGACATTAGTCCTAACACATGTTCATGGAAAGCTTTCAGAGTAAAGTTTTTAGAAGTTAGCCATTTCCACAAAAGTTTGTTCTTTAATTAGGTTAAAAGTATATCTAGTCCATAGTTTCCAAAGAGTGTTACACAGAATTCTTTTACTTACTTGGTCCAGAGAGATGGTCTTTGAAGAAAGATTTCTTGATCATAGATTTTAAAAATGCCTAAAACTGTAACTGCTATTTGGAGACTTATAATGTAAGTTAACATACTGAAGACTCTGAGAGCCTTAGGGTAATAAGAAAACTTTTATAACCAGTGCTTCCTATAATTGACCATAAAATTCTTATTTTCATTGAACAAACATATAACACATTTTGGGAAAAGCTGGGTTACAGTTATTGCTTTTGTGAAAATAGTGTATTTCAGAATAAAATAATTAGACATTTTTAATATTACCGCTATATTTTTTAATTTTATTTTTATTGTTGAAAAAACATAGATAACACAACAGTTGCCAATTCAACATTTTTTGTATATACAATTCAGAGGGTTCAATTACATCAATCATGTTGTGCTACCATCACCAATATCCCTTGCCAAATTTTCCATCCCCATATACAAAATAATATGAATGTGAAATACATATTTCTCCAGCATGTTCTATTCCCCTTATGTAGTTGATTCTTACATGGAAAACTCACACACTCCAATTCTCCTCTACCTCCTGGACACATGGAAGATTATATTCCACATACCTTGCTGTTAGGTGCAGCCATGAGACTACAGCTGGCCAGTGGGCCTGAAGCAATATATGTCACTTCTGGGCCAAAGTATCTGGCAGAGAAATGCTCTCATCTCTTTGCCTGCCAACCAAGGTAGCCTTGCATTGAGCCAAGAGAACCACAACTGATGGGTCAGCATTTAAGCGTCATCATTTAGAGGACCACTGCTCTGGAAAGAACCTGGATTCACGTGTGTCTTTCATAGATTTCACAGATTTTGTGTGAACAAGAAATAAGCTTTTGTAGTACTAAACCACTAAGACTTGGGGATTGTTTGTTATTACAGCATAGACTAACCCAAGTTTTCCTCTACCCACACAAAGAAGGGAACACAGATGAGCGAATCATAACCCTCTCTAAGGAGCAAAGAAAAATGTTTTTCTCCGTGTTTTTTTTCCCCATCTCTGTGGGCCTATATTCCTGATCTATGAGTCAGGGAATAAAAAACATTACCTAAATGATAAGAATGAATACAATTACCATGTATTAGCAAACACAAGTTGATTCCATTTCTAATTATGAAATACATAATTTAAAACCTCTCCTAGAATAACCATTTAGAAATGCTAAGGTAAAACACATTTGAGGGAGCCAAGATGGCGGAATAGACAGATGCTTCTGGCAAGCCCTCTTTACAACAAAGACCCAAAAAAACAAGTGAAACGAGTATATTTGTGACAAGCTGGGAGTCCTGAGCATCAAAGGCAAGCTTAGACAATGAGCTGAGGGGCAGGGGAAAGAAAAGACCCTTCAGAAGTGGAGAGGAGTTACCTGACCTGAATCGCGGGGAGCCCTCAGGCACCATTCCCAGAGCGGCTGCAGCGGCGGACTGTTACTAGCGTTTGGCTGCAGTTTCCTCAGGGAGAAGCAGCAGTTCCCACAGCCTACTCACACCTCTGGAACCTGAGGAGAATGGCACTCTCGGCAAAAGCTAAGTACTTGCGTATATTTTACCGCACCCCCCCCCCAAAGCTGGCTTCAGTGGCTGAATCCCTGGGCCTGACATAGACCCTGGTAAGCAACTAGAGCCATCCTCCCCACATTGGGGAAGGAAAAAAGTTGCAACTGGGGGAAAAGATATTTTGCTAGCTCCATTAACTGGGGGAGCTCAGGACAGAAGCGGCTCCTGTCCAGGCATAAACCATCCATGGACCTTGAGTAGTTTTCCCTTCTGCATGGACCTGTGTGGGCTTATTTTGGGAGAATAGGCCCTTGTTGGCAAACTCTAACCATTTTAGCTGTGCAGTGGAGAGGTGGGTGTTTGACGTTTGACATTGCTTTGCCTATTAAACAAGGTCCTCACCTACCCACAACAGGGACCTAAGAACTGGTAGCTCCACTCAGGTCACCTAGCCACCCTCAACAGGAGTCCAGAGACAACTGGTACCTCCCAGTCCTTACAACCAAAAATTTTTGGGTGCCCGTGGTCCCTCTGCAGAACTCACCCACCAGCATGCTCTGGGGAAGAGAGATGCGTTTTCTTCAGAGACACTTGGGGGTCAGTTCTCAGACCCCTGCCTCGTTCAGAGCGTGACTCCATGCTGCAATCAGACACAGGTATATACGTCAATCACCCCTGCCCCTCTAAGACTGTAGGACAGAGCCTGTACCACACACTTGATGATCAGCTACCTGGAAACCTGAGCTGAATTCATACAAGAAAACTGAATGGACTCCTAGACTGATATACCTGATAACAGCTCTAGCCAGCTGGGGACAGGACACCAGAGCTCCAAAGGTGAAAATAATCAAGCTAGCTCCCTAAAGCAACCCATAGGGGTATACCAAAACAAAACAAAGCAAGCAGCTACGATACAGTAAGCAAGCATAAACTAATACAATAACGTATAGATGGCTTGGAGACAACAGTCAATATCGAGTCACATGAAGAAACAGACCATGATCACCTCAACAGGCTCTCAAAACAAAGAATCCAGGGATCTTCTAGATGAAAGTGCATTCCTGGAATTACCAGAGCCAGAATACAAAAGTTTAATACACAGAACCCTTCAAGACATCAGGAAGGAAATGAGGCAATATGCAGAACAAGCCAAGGAAAACACAGATAAAGCAATCGAAGAAACTGGAAAGATTATTCAGGAACATAATGAAAAGTTTAATAAGCTGGAAAAATCCATAGACAGACAGCAATCAGAAATTCAGAAGATTAACAATAAAATTACAGAAGTAGACAACTCAATAGAAAGTCAGAGGAGCAGAATCGAGCAAGTAGAAGCTAGAATTTCTGAATTTGAAGATAAATCACTTGACACTAATATATTTGAAGAAAAATCAGATAAAAGAATTTAAAAAAAATGAAACTTTAAGATTCATGTGGGACTCTATCAAGAGAAATAACGTACCAGTGATTGGAGTACCAGAACAGGAAGGGATAACAGAAAACACAGAGAAAATTGTTGAAGATTTGTTGGCAGAAAACTACCCTGATATTGTGAAAGATGAGAAGATATCTATCCAAGATGCATATCAAACTGCACATAAGGTAGATGTTAAAAGAAAGTCACCAAGACATATTATGATCAAATTTGCCAATTCAAAGATAAAGAGAGAATTATAAGAGCAATGAGGGATAAACGAAAAGTCACCTACAAAGGAGAGCCAATAAGAATAAGCTTGGACTACTCGGCAGAAACTATGCAGGCAAGAAAGCAATGGGATGACATATTTCAAAAGTTGAAGGAAAAAAATTGCCAGCGAAGAATCATATATCCAGCAAAACTGTCTCTTAAATATGAAGGTGAAGTTAAGACATTTCCAAATAAACACAAGTTTAGGGAATTCGTAAAAACCAAACCAAAACTACAAGAAATACTAAAGAGAGTTCTCTGGTTAGAAAATCAAAAATATCAGGTAACAACCCAAGACTAGAACACTGGGCAGAGCAACCAGGAGTCAGCCCAGAAAGGGAAAACCAAAAACACAAAGGAAGAGTATGAAAAGAAATTTAAAAAATGCTCAAAACAGGGTAACAACGATGTTATAAAAGAACACAATGTTAAAATAATAAAGAGGGACTAAGAAATGTAATCATACACCTTCCATATGGAGAGGAAGATACGCCGAAACAAAGAAATAAAAGTTAGGTTTAAATTTAGAAAAAGAGGGGTAAATAATAAGATAACCACAAAGGAGACAAACTATCCTACACATCAAAATAAAATACAAGGGAAAAATACAGACAAAGCAGCAACAAAATCAACAACAACAAATATGAGAAAAGGACAATATATCAAGATAATCTACTCAGCACATAAAATTAAGTGGGAAAAAGAAACTGTCAACACACAAAAAAAGACATCAAAGTGATGGCACTAAATACCCATCCATAATTACCCTGAATATAACTAGACTAAATGCACCAATAAAGAGACAGAGAGTGGCAGAATGGATTAAAAAACAAGATCCATCTATATGCTGCCTGTAAGAGACACACCTTAGACTTAGAGACACAAACTAAAACTCAAAGGGTGGAAAAAAATATATCAAGCAAACAACAATCAAAAAAGAGCAGGAGTGGCAATATTCATTTCTGACAAAATAGACTTTAAAGTTAAATCCATCAGAAACGATAAGGAAGGACACTATATAATGATCAAAGGGACAATACACCAAGAAGATATAACCATATTAAATATTTATGCACCCAGTGACAGGGCTACAAGATACATAAAACAAACTCTATCAGCATTGATAAGCGAGATAGACAGCTCCACAATAATAGTAGGAGACTTCAACACACCACTTTCGGTGAAGGACAGGACATCCAGAAAGAAGCTCAATAAAGACACAGAAGATCTAAATGCCACAATCAACCAACTTGACCTCATAGACATATACAGAACACTCCACCCAACAGCAACCAACTATACTTTCTTTTCTAGTGCACATGGAACATTCCCTAAAATAGACCACATATTAGGTCATAAAGCAAGCCTTAGCAGAATCCAAAACACTGAAATATTACAAAGCATCTTCTCTGACCATAGGGCCATAAAAGTGGAAATCAATAACAGGAAAAGCAGGGAAAAGAAATCAAACACTTGGGAACTGAACAATACCCTGCTCAAAACAGACTGGATTATAGAAGACATTATGGGTGGAATAAAGAAATTCATAGAATCCAATGAGAATGAAAACACTTCCTATCAGAACCTTTGGGACACAGCAAAAGTGGTGCTCAGAGGCCAATTTACGTCAATAAATGCACACATCCAAAAAGAAGAAAGGGCCAAAATCAAAGAATTATCCCTACAACTTGAACAAATAGAAAGAGAACAACAAAAGAAACCCACAGGAAACCAGAAGAAAACAAATAATAAAAATCAGAGCTGAACTAAATGAAATAGAAAACAGAAAAACAATTGAAAGAATTAATAAGACTAAAGGCTGGTTTTCTGAAAAAACCAACAAAATTGATAAACCACTGGCCAAAGTGACAAAAGAAAAACAGGAGAGGAAGCAAATAACCCAAACAAGAAATGAGATGGGTGATATTACAACAGACCCAACTGAAATTAAAAGAATCATATCAGATTACTATGAAAAACTATACTCAAACAAATTTGAAAACCTAGAAGAAATGGATGAATTCCTAGAAACACACTACCTACCTAAACTAACACAAACACAGGTAGAACAACTAAATAGACCCATAACAAAAGAAGAGATTGAAAAGGTAATCAAAAAATTCCTAACAAAAAAAAGTCCTGGTCCAGACGGCTTCACTGCAGAGTTCTACCAAACTTTCAAAGAAGACTTAACACCACTACTACTAAAAGTATTTCAGAGCATAGAAAAAGATGGAATACTACCAAACTCATTCCATGAAGCCACCATATCCCTGATACCAAAACCAAGTAAAGACATCACAAGAAAAAAAAATTGTAGGCCTATATCCCTCATGAATGTAGATGCAAAAATCCACAACAAAATTCTAGCCAATAGAATTCAACAACATATCAGAAAAATAATTCACTATGATCAAGTGGGATTCATACCAGGTATGCAGGGATGGTTCGACATTAGAAAAACAATTAATGTAATGCACCATATAAATAAAACAAAAGACAAGAATCACATGATTTTATCAATTGATACAGAAAAGTCATTTGAGAAAGTTCAACACTCACTCATGATAAAAACTCTCAGCAAAATAGGAATAGAAGGAAAATTCCTCAACATAATAAAGGGCATTTATACAAAGCCAACAGCCACCATCACCCTAAATGGAGAGAGCCTGAAAGCATTCCCACTGAGATCGGGAACCAGACAATGATGCCCTTTATCACTGCTGTTATTCAACATTGTGCTGGAAGTCCTAGCCAGAGCAATTAGGCTAGATAAAGAAATAAAGGGCATCCAGATTAGCAAGGAAGAAGGAAAAGTATCTCTATTTGCAGATAACATGATCCTATACACAGAAAACCCTAAGGAATCCTCCAGAAAACTACTGAAACTAATAGAAGAGTTCAGCAGAGTATCGGGATATAAGATAAACATACAAAAATTAGTTGGATTCCTCTACACCAACAAAAAGAACATTGAAGAGGAAATCATCAAATCAATGCCATTTACAGTAGCCCCCAAGAAGATAAAATACTTAGTAATAAATCTTACCAGAGATGTAAAAGACTTATACACTTCTGCAAGAAACCAAAAGAGACTTACATAAGTGGAAAAACATGCCTTGCTCATGGTTAGGAAGACTTGACATTATAAAAATGTCTATTCTACCAAAAGTGATCTATACATTTAATGTAATTCCTATCCAAAACCCAACAACATTCTTTAATGAGATGGAGAAACAAATCACCAATTTCATACGGAAGGGAAAGAGGCCCTGGATAAATAAGGCATTACTGAAAAAGAAGAACAAAGTGCGAGGCCTTACTTTACCTGATTTTAGAACCTATTATACCGCCACAGTAGTCAAAACAGCCTGGCACTGGTACAACAACAGATACATGGACCAATGGAACAGAATTGAGAATCCAGACATAAATCCATCCACATATGAGCAGTTGATATTTGACAAAGGCCCCAAAACAGTTAAATAGGGAAAAGACAGCCTTTTTAACAAATGGTGCTGGCATAACTGGATATCCATCTGCAAAAAAATGAAACGAGACCCAAACCTCATTCCATGCACAAAAACGGGCTCAAAATGGATCAAAGACCTAAATACAAAATCTAAAATGATAAAGATCACGGAAGAAAATATAGGGACAACGTTAGGAGCCCTAATACATGGCATAAACAGTATACAAAACATTATAAAGAATGTAGAAGAAAAACTAGATAACTGGGAGCTCCTAAAAATCAAACACCTATGCTCATCCGAAGACTTCACCAAAAAAGTAAAAAGACTACCTACAGACTGGGAAAAAGTTTTTAGCTATGATATTTCTGATCAGCACCTGATCTCTAATATCTACATGATACTGCAAAAACTCAACTGCAAAAAGACAAATAACCCAATTAAAAAATGGGCAAAAGATATGAATAGACACTTCACTAAAGAAGACATTCAGGTAGCTAACAGATATATGAAGAAATGTTCACGATCATTAGCCATTAGAGAAATGCAGATCAAAACTACAATGAGATTTCATCTCACTCCAACAAGACTGGCATTAATCCAAAAAACACAAAATAATAAATGTTGGAGAGGCTGTGGAGAGATTGGAACACTTATACACTGCTGGTGGGAATGTCAAATGGCACAACTACTTTGGAAATTGATTTGGCGCTTCCTTAAAAACCTAGAAATAGAACTACCATACGATCCAGCAATCCCACTCCTCGGAATATAATCCTAGAGAAATAAGACCCTTTACAGAAACAGATATATGCACACCCATGTTTACTGCAGCACTGTTTACAATAGCAAAAAGATGGAAGCAACCAAGATGCCCATCAATGGATGAATGGATAAATAAATTATGGTATGTTCACACAATGGAATACTACGCATCGATAAAGAACAGTGAGGGATCTGTGAAACATTTCATAACATGGAGGAACCTGGAAGGCATTATTCTGAATGAAATCAGTCAGTTGCAAAAGGACAAATATTGTATAAGACCACTATTATAAGAACCTGAGAAATTGTTTAAACTGAGAAGAAAACATTCTTTTGTGGTTACGAGAAGGGGGAGGGAGGGAGGATGGGAGAGGGGTATTTACTAATTAGACGGTAGATAAGAACTACTTTAGGTGAAGGGAAAGACAGCACACAGTACAGGGGAGGTCAGCACAATTAGACTAAACCAAAAGCAAAGAAGTTTCCTGAATAAACTGAATGCTTCGAAGGCCAGCGTAGCAGGGGCAGGGGTCTGGGGACCATGGTTTCAGGGGACAACTAAGTCAATTGGCATAATAAAATCTATTACCAAAACATTCTGCATCCCACTTTGAAGAGTGGCGTCTGGGGTCTTAAACGCTAGCAAGCAGCCATTTAAGATTCATCAGTTGGTCTCAACCCACCTGGATCAAAGGAGAATGAAGAACATCCAGGACACAAGGCGATTACGAGCCCAAGAGACAGAAAGGGCCACATGAACCAGAGACTACATCATCCTGAGACCAGAAGAACTAGATGGTGCCTGGCTAGAACCAATGATTGCCCTGACAGGGAACACAACAGAGAACCCCTGAGGGAGCAGGAGAGCAGTGGGATGCAGACCCCAAATTCTCATAAGACCAGACTTAATGGTTTGACTGAGACTGGAAGGACTTTGGTGGTCATGGCCCCCAGACCTTCTGTTGGCCCAGGACAGGATCCATTCCTGAACCCAACTCTTCAGACATGGATTGGACTGGACAATGGGTTAGAGAGGGATGCTGGTGAGGAGTGAGCTTCTTGGATCAGGTGGACACTTGAGACTATGTTGGAATCTCCTGCCTGGAGGTGAGATGAGAGGGTGGAGGGGGTTAGAAGCTGGTGAAATGGACACGAAAAGAGAGAGTGGAGGGAGAGAGCAGGCTGTCTCATTTCGGGGGAGAGTAGCAAGGTGTATATGGGTTTTTGTGTGAGAGACTGACTTGATTTGTAAACTTTCACGTAAAGCAGAATAAAAATTATAAAAAAAAAACTCATTTGAAATAGAAAAATTTTGTCCCTTTTTTTAAATAATTACCTATGAATTGCAACATTTAATTGTAACAAAAAGTAATTTGTGAAATGTCTGCAGGGAATTTTATTTTAATGATTTTTCCCTAATATATGTAATGAATCATATAGTGCTTCTTCAAGTGGTTACTATTATGTGAAATTAAATTTAAAATAATAGGAAGTTACGTTTAAAAATTAAATAAGTTAAAGTGTTTGCAATAATGATTTAAGTTAATTTAGTGAATGATAAAGATTACAGCTGAGAAAACCCAATGGTGCAGTTCTACTCTGTCACCTGAGGGTCACTATGAGTTGATATCCAGTCAACAACACCTAACAACAACAATTGCATAATATGTCATAATCCAAAAGGTTCTACAAGAGATGTCCTTGGGTCCCAATAGCAATGGTTGATGGGGAAAGTGTAAAAACAAGGAGCTGGCAGAGCTGAGGCTAAGGAAAATACTCCAGGTGTAGATTTTACTCCCTACAGGCTAGTAGTCAAAAATTCAAAGCTAGTATTCAAATAAATGCAGAAAACCTAATGTTTGTCTGAAGCAGGGTAGAGCAGAGCAGAGAGGGGGTAGCAAAATATCTGATAAGTGGGCCATGACAGGCAACATCTCCAGGCAAAATGAATAGAATAGCCTTGACCTCGATGAGAGAGACTCGCATCTCTAATTTAGTAAACACTATTTGGCAAATAATTTCTCCCTTAAAATGCCTACATAATGATAAATAAAAAACAACCAAAGTCATTTTGATATAGAGATGTTGCATACATAGCAAGGCTCACTACCTAAATGACTGTCTCTTGAATAGCCTAGCAGGCAATGGATAGATAGGTATTGTCATGGGTTGAACTGTGTCCCCCCAAAATATCTGTCAACTTGGCTGGGTCATGATTCCCAGTATTGTATGATTGTCTACCATTTTGTCATCTGACATGATTTCCCTATGTGTTGTAAATCCTATCACTATGGTGTATGAGACGAATTAGTGACAGTTATATTGACGAGCTATAAGATTAGATAGTGTTTTAAGTCAATCTCTTTTTGAGATATAAAAGAGAGGAGTGAGCACAGAGACAGGGGACCTCATACCACCTAGACTACAGTGCGGGGAGCAGAGTGCGTCCTTTGGACCTGAGGTTCCCGTGCTGAGATGTTCCCAGACTAAGGGAGGACTGATGACAAGGACCTTCCTCCAGAGCTGACAGAGAGAGAAAGCCTTCACCTGGAGCCGGTGCCCTGAATTCAGACTTCTAGCCCACTGGACTGTGAGAAAATAAACTTCTCTTTGTTAAAGCCATCTACTTGTGATATTTCTATAATAGTAGCACTAGATGACCAAGACAGACATGCAATTCAATTTTGAGCTTCAGAAAAACCATTTTACATCATGGAACTATGGAGCTGTCCCAAATAGTAGAAATGGTAAAAGTTAAACGTACCAACGCCAAGCAAGTTTCTACCGTGTTTAAGGTGAGGTTGATTCCTAACTGAAACAGAAGCTCAGCCACTTTTTGGGGTGTGAAGAATAGAATCCAATCCCCCTTTAAAAACATCTAAATAAACCAACGGGAAAGAAGAAATCAAGACCACTGAAATATATATATATTTTTGTTTTAATATTCAATTGGTTGTAACATATATATCCTTTCCTTCCATCCTCCTGACTCCCATCAAACAGAACAAAAATTTTCCAGGTACCCATCCTTTTCCACAAGACCATAAACTTCAAGGGAGAATACATGCCCCTCCCCCAAGATCTAATGGGTGGGTCTTGAATTACTTAATATGGCCCTTCTAGCCATGGTCTTTGAGACTCACACACAATGATTGAGTGGGACTATGCACATAAGGTGTACGCAACCTGTGATGGTTGGGGTTATGCGTCAACATGACTAGGCTATGATTCCCAGTATTGTATGGTTGTCCTCCATTTTACGTATTGTATATCATAATCTCTAAATGTTAATATGGCACGAACGGTGTGGGGTGTATCTTGAGTCACAGCCTTGCAGGAGGGTGTGACTCAAGTTGCACCTTTATTCAAATTATGCCCTTCCCTGGAGTATAGCCTTCATCCAAGGTATATAAATTGATGCTCTAGCAGGGCTCTCTCTCTCTGCATCTGGATCCCACGCCCAGTGTGTGATCATCTAACCTCCAATTCTTGGGATTTGAGTCAGTGGCCTGCCATCTGACCTGCTGATTCTGGGATTCACCAGCCCCCCCGCCCCACGGCCAACGGCCTATTGTCTGACCTGATTGGCCAGCTTCCGGAGCCCTGTGAGCCAGCAGCCTACAGTCTGACCTGACGGTTTGGTTTCATCAGCCCCTGCAGCCATGTAGTCAGGAGAAGCCTATGCCTTACCTGTGGATTTGGCACTTGCCATCCTCTACAATCATATGAGCTGTTTCCTTCATGTGGTTCCTGAGTTCTGTGAGACGTTGTAGTGAATTACCGAGCCCAAAGACAGGAGGGAGAGTGCTGAGGAGAGGAGGAGTAGCTGATGTTAGAGATGATGGAGTGGTACAGCTATTTGGAAAAGTTGGACATTTGGGACATCTTTAACTTCTGCCTCATAGGAACCAGGTTTGTGCTAATCCTCACAAAAGAAATTATTCATTTACTGAACTAATTTGTAGTGGTCATATTCCCCTTGGTAGTGACTGGTTTGGGGATGGAACATGTACTAGCATGTAATATTTCTGGTCAATGAGATGGGAGGGAAAGGTTATTGACGGCATTATCTTTTGAGGTTTTGTTTAACTGCTATCTTGTTATCTGGCTGAGGGTGAAGATAACACAAAAGGACAGAGCCAAGAGAGCTACAAAGAAACAAAGCCAGATTCCTGACACGCCAGTCCCGGGGCTGCCTGAATTCTGGGCTTCTTGTAAGAGAGGAAAACAAGTTTCTTTATTGCTTGGGCTGATTTAATGAGTTTTTCTGTTACCTGCATCTGCAGACATCCTGATACACTAGGTTTTTGCTTTTCATTTTTTCTTTAAGAATATGCTAATAGAGAAAAATACGTTCATCATTCATAAACAAAAATTACAATGTATTACAGAAGGGTATAAAATATAAAGTAAGCCTTTCCCCTTCTCCTAATTCCATTCTTCAGAAGTTATCATTTACCACTGTCTGTTTCCAGACCTGGTAGTGGTCATTACAATTTAAAATAATATACTCAAGTCACTAGCCTTTGATTTATCAACTTTAGAATCAATTGGTTACCTCCTATGAAAAATGATAGAATTAATATGCTTACTTTTTCTTCTACCTCACTTTGCCTTCTCCTTTCTTCCATTTTCCAATACCTCCATATGTTAGGTACATTTTACATAATTATTCTATAAATGTAATTGAATCCTTTGTGCTTTATAGATTAAACAAAATTTATAATATGACTATATAAACAACTTTGTTGTAAAATCAAATATTAGATCCATAAAAGAAACAAAATGCTTCTGATTTTGCAAAGGGAAAATTTTCAAATGTCAAATTCTAATGTACACTCTTAATTTTTTTCTAACTTAATTCCTCCAAGAGGGTCTATTTTCAAGTGCCATCGTATCTCTTGCTTCCCATGTTGTACCCTTTCTTATGTGCTGTAATTTGAATAAAAGCCAGTTATTTATTTTTTCATAAAGAGTATTTGGTGGTAATTGTTGAGTTCTTGTATTTCAAAGTAACTTTATTTTGGTCTCACCTCCTATTAACAGTTTAGCTGGGTACAAAGTTGTAGGTTCAAAATTATTTTCCTTCAGATCCCACTTTAGTGTCTGGTATTATATTTCAGAAGTCTGTTTGTGTAATTCATCATCCTTTAAAGGAAAACTTCATTTGACCCCACAAAATGCTGCTCATTTCTCTGCAACTCTTGCCAACAAAAGTCTATAAACGACTTTTCTAAACTTGACGTCTTCCATTTCTCTTCCCCCATTCTCATCCTGTTTTTCTCCCTCTCTCTCCCTCTTTTCAAATGATGGATTTATTTATTTTCATGTGGCAGGGCGTTGGGAGAGAAAAGAACCCTTTAGTTCTCCCGTGAGAATATCTCACTGGTACTTGGCAGAAACTTTAGCATAGAAGTTGACATTAGGAACACGGTCAGGAATTTTTTACTTAGGCATATATGCAAGATAAATAAATTAGACCATTCTAGATTGACTCTGAGGTTCCTTAGTCACTTATGTTAGTATTTTGATCTGTTTTCAACACACCCGCTTATTTTGCAGACATAGCCAAGAAAAATATGTATAGGTGAGTGTATGTGTATACTTATTTACTCTATTCCTCACTGACCAGAAAGACCTCAATTCACAACTCAACTATCAGAATCTGTTTAATACCATCAACTATGAATACTGGTCCAATTACTAAAAAGATGAGACAGGATGATTTTCTCTTTATCCTACCGGTCCCGTATTTATCTTCTGTCCTCGAATACTGTCTTACTTTAAAAATACAATTTAATAACAATAATGACTAGTTTTTATCCTCTTGGAAGAATAATAAAGGATTTTTCATTTACTTAAATTATACCCTTACAATGTGTTTCACAATGGCTATTAGAACTGTAAAACAGTCCTGAGGAAATAATGTTATTCAAGTAGCTAGAGCAGTGATTAAAAGAAGAAAAGCATGTTGGTGAAATGTAAGCTAGACTAAAGGAAACCATAACGGGGCTGTGATAGGATAATCTCTTCCACATCATTACTGTTGTTCTTAGGTGCCATCTAGTGGGATCCAACTCACAGTATCATAGCGACCCTATGTACAACAGAACGAAACACTGCAGGGTCCTGCTTCATCCTCACAGTACTTGTTATGCTTGAACCCGTTATTGCAGCCACTGTTATCAATCCATCTTGTGGGGGGTCTTCCTTTTTCATTGACCCTCCACTTTACCAAGCATGAGGTCCTTCTCCAGGAATTGGTCCCTCCTGACAACATGTCCAAAGTATGTGAGACGGAGTCTCACCATGCTCGCTTCTAAGGAGCGTTCTGCTGTAATTCTTCCAAGACAGGTTTGCTCATTCTTCTGAGAGTCCAAGGTATATTCGATATCCTTCGCCAACAACATCATTCAAAGTGATCAGTTCTTCTTCAGTCTTCCTTGTTCATTGTCCAGCTTTCAAATGCATATGAGGTCATTAAAAACACCATGGCTAGGGTCAGGCTCACCTTAGTCCCTAAAGTGACATCTTTGCTTTTTTACACTTTTTAAAGAGGTTTTTGTAGCAGATTTGCCCAATGCAATGTGTCATTTGATTTATTGACTGCTGCTTCCATGGGTGTTGACTGTGGATCCAAGGAAAATGAAATCCTTGACAACTTCAACCTTTTCTCCATTTATCATGATCTGGATTATTGGTCCAGTTGTGAGGATTTTTGTTTTCTTCATGTTGAGGTGTATTCTATATTGAAGGCTGTGGTCCTTCATCTTCATCAGTAAGTGCTTCAAGTTCTCTTCACTTTCAGCAAGCAAGGCTGTGTCATCTGCATAACACAGGTTGTAAATGGATCTTCCTCCAATCCTGATGCCCCATTCTTCATATAGTCCAGATTCTCAGAATATTTGCTCAGCATACAGGCTGAATAAGTGTGGTGAAAAGATACAACCCTGATGCACACCTTTCTTGATTTTAAATCACACAGTATCCCCTCATTTTGTTCGAACGACTCTTTGTCTAAGTACAGATTCCTCATGAGCACAACTAAGCATTCCGGAATTCCCATTCTTCCCAATGTTGTCCATAATTTGTTATGATCCACACAGTTGAATGCCTTTACGTAGTTAATGAAACACAGGTAAACATCTTTCTGGTATTCTCTGCTTTCAGCCAGGATTCATCTGACATCAGCAATGGCATCCCTTGTTCCATGTCCTCTTCTGAATTCAGCTTGAATTTTTGGCAGTTCCCTGTTGATGTACTGCTGCAAATGCTTTTGAAAGATCTTCGGCAAGATTGTACTTGTGTGTGACATTAATGATTTAGTTTCATAATTTCCACATTCTGTTAGATCACTTTTCTTTGGAATAGGTACAAATATGGATCTCTTCCAGTCAGTTGTCCAGGTAGCTGTCTTCCAGATTTCTTGGCATAGACAAGTGAGCACTTCCAGCACTGCAACTGTTTGTTGAAACTTCCCAACTGGTATTCCATCAATTACTGGAGCCTTGTTTTTCATCAATGCCTTAAGTGCAGCTTGGACTTCTTCCTTCGGTACCATTAGTTCTTTACTATATGCTACCTCCTAAAATGGTTGAACTTTAACCAATTCGTTTTGGTACAATACTGCAACTTGAGGCTTGAATTTTTATTTCAGTGCTTTCAGCTTGAGAAATGCCAAGTGTGTTCTTCCCTTTTGGCTTTCTATCTCTGGATCTTTGCCCATGTCATTTTAATACTTCACTTTGTCTTCTTGAGCCACCCTTCGAAATCTTCTGTTCAGCAATTTTACTTCATCATTTCTTCCATTTGCTTTAGCTACTCTATGTTCAAAAGCAAGTTTCAAAGTCTCTTCTGACATCCATTTTGGCCTTTTCCTGTCTTTTTAATGACTTTTTGATTTCTTCATGTATGATGTCCTTGATGTCATTCCACAACTCATCTGGTCTTCGATCATTAGTATTCAATGCATCAATTCTATTCTTGAGATGGTCTCTAAATTTGGGAGGGATATACTCAAAGTGGAAACCCTGGTGGTGTAGTGGTTGAGTGCTATGGCTGCTAACCAAAAGGTCAGCATTTCGAATCTGCCAGGCGCTCCTTGGAAACCCTGTGGGGCAGTTCTACTCTGTCCTGTAGGGTCGCTATGAGTCAGAATTGACTCAACAGCAATGGGTTTGGTATATATATATATATATACACTCAAAGTCATACTTTGACTTTCTTGGACTTGTTCTAATTTTCTTCAGCTTCAGCTTGACCTTGGATATGAGCAATTAATGGTCTGTTCCACAGTCAGCCCTGCTCTTGTTCTGACTGATGATATCGAGCTTTTCCATTGTCTCTTTCCACAGATGTAGTCTTTTTGACCAGGGCCACATAAATGCTGTTTACGCTGTTGAAAAAAGGTATTTGCAGTAAAGAAGTTGTTGGTCTTGCAAAACTCTATCCTGCAATCTCTGGCATAGTTTCTATCTCCAAGGCCATATTTTCCAACTATCAAAGTTTGCTTCCAACTTTTGCATTCCAATCGCCAGTAATTATTAACACATCTTGATTGCATGTTTGATGAATTTCAGAATGCAGAAGTTGGTAAAAATCTTCAGTGTCTTCATCTTTGGCTTTAGAGTTTGGTGCGTAAATTTGAATAATAGTCGTATTAACTGGTTTTCTTTGTAGGCGTATGGATATTATCCTATCACCAACAGACTTGTGCTTCAGGATAGATCTTGAAATGGTCTTTTTGCCGATGAATGCGATGACATTCCTCTCCAATTTGTCATTCCTGGCATAGTAGAATAGATTGTCTGATTCAAGATGGCCAATAACAGTCCATTTCAGCTCACTAATGCCTAGAATGGAAAACCTGCTGGTGTACTGTCTAAGAACTATGGCTGCTAACCAAAAGGTTGGCAGTTCGAATCCACCAGGTGCTCCTTGGAAACTGTATAGGACAGATCTACTCTGTCCTATAGGGTGGCTATGAGTCGGAATTGACTCAACAGCAATGAGTAATGCCTAGAATATTGATGTTTATGTGTTCCACTTAATTTTTGACAATTTCTAATTTTCCTTGATTCACAATTCGCACATTCCATGTTCCAATTATTAATAGATGTTTGCAGGTCTTTCTTCTCATTTTGAGTCATGCCACATCACCAAGTGAAGGTCCCAAAAGCTTGACTCCATACATGTTATTAAGGTCGACTCTACTTTGAGGAGGCAGCTCTTTCCCAGTCCTATTTTGAGTGTCTTCCAACCTGAGGGGTTCATCTTCCAGCACTATATCGGACAGTGTTCCACTACTATTCATAAGGTTTTCACTGTCCAATTTCTTCAGAAGTAGAGTGCCAGGTCCTTCTTCCTAACCTGCCTTATTCTGGAAGCTGTGCTTAAACTTATCCATCAGGGGTGACCCTGCTGGATAAGTTTAAGCACAACCCCTCAGTTGCTTCCAGTATCACAGCAACACGCAAGCCACCACAGTACAACAAACTGACAGAGACATGGTGGTTTCAGATGATAGTTAATTCAAATATGTATATATATATTTTTTCTTGGTAATGGGATCAAAAGTATTAGCATAACATATGCTATCATCCTTGCGCTACTTTAAGTAATATTCAACATGTGTTCATGAACATGTTATGATTTTTCACTCATGATGTTTAGGCCAGTAATTACCAAACTTTTACTACGGTACACCTGAATATAGTTATTGACACTATGGATAAAAATGACTCAGTGGTTCAGTAAGTTTGGCAAATAATCCATGGTATCTGTGCCAGAGATTGACAATGTAAATTAGGATATAAAAGGCTCTGAGAAGCCCACGTGTAAAGAAAGTTGTTTAACAAGGTTAGAATTTTATTCCAGCCTTTCTCAAAGTTATTTTCCATATTCCACACTCCTAGAACAATGCCTGGCACAATTAGGCACTCAGTAAATACTTGATGAATGAATTAATGAATAAAACTCTCTAAAATCTTTTAGAATTTTCTAATACCTTAAGATTTCAGAGATCTCCCAATTTACTTGGGCAATAAATAAAATTTATTTTTCACAGAATATTTATTAACATTCTTTGAAACCAAAAAAAAAAAAAGGCCAAGACAGTTGCTGTCAAGTCAATTTCAACTCTTGAGACTCCATATGTGCAGAGTAGATTGCCAGGCCTTTCTTCCAAGATGCCTCTGGATGGGTTTGAAATGCCAACCTTTCAGTTAGTAGTCGAGTGAGTAACCATTTGGACCACCAAAGGACTCCTCCTGTGGAACATCAGTAGTAGTCTGCTACATTCTTTGAGTCATAATTGATATTCTACTAAAATTTCCAGGTTAAAAATTCTGTTCAAAATGTATTTACCAAAGTATTTCCAAATAATTCTTTAAAAGCGCTTACTTTTGTTGCCATTCTCTCTTTAACCTACTCCTATTTTTATCAGGCATACCGCCACTACTTGATAGAAAATGCTCATGTCAAGATCATTTTGAATTGTTCATTGCTAAAAATGGTCATTTCTCAGTTATCATCTTACCTGACTTAGCAGCATTTTACAAGATTGATCACTTTCTACATCTGTATTTTTTTTTTCCACTTTCTACTTCTTGAAATACTTTTATTCACTTTCTTCTGAGCTGCAAAACTCCTATCTTGCTGGCTGCTCCTTCTCAAGGACATTTGTGGGTTTTTCATCTTCCTCTTGTACTTTTAATTTTAGAGTGCCCCAGGGCTCAGTTTTTAGATCACTTCGTAATTTATATCTATAAATATTCCCTTGGTAATTTCATCTAGTCTCAAATACCACCTATATTTTGACAATTCCATTATGTATATTTCCAGCTCAGCTTTAGCAACCTACATATTTCCACCCATCTACTCAGCATCTCAACTTTGACATGTCCAAACTGAATTCCTGATCTTCCTTTCTAAATATTTTCCTCCAGCAGTGTTCCCCATCTTACGTGATGGCAACTCTATCCTTCTAGTAACTCAGAACACAAAACTACAAATCATCCTTTACTTCTCTTTCATGCCTACATCAAATCCCAAAGGAAATCTTGCTGGATCTACTTTCAGAATACATCTGGAATCTAACCACTTCTCACCACCTCCACTATTACCACCCTGGTACAGCTGCAATGATTTTGGAACACTGTAATAGCATCCTAACCAGTCTCCCTGCACCACCCTCGCCCATCTACAATCTGTTATCAAGATAGCAGCCAGACTGATCCATCTAAAATGCGTGTTGATTTTCCTTAAATGTCTGATATTCCTTGGACATCTGTATGTGTTTAAGAAGGACTACATCAAATTGCAGAAATAACTAAGTAAAGTATTTTCCTCAGCAATTATGTATGTCTCCATTAGACCTCCTTTTGAAATAGGGTTTGTGGTCTGTGTATGTTATCCAAGCATTTCAACAGGCAGGAGACTACAGGCGAATGCGTGGTCATGTGGAGGCTACTGGCCCCCACAATGCCAAAGTAAGGAAGCTTTTTTCTGGGAGTGGAGTGCTGTCTTCCCTCACCAACACCCTCCCCACTTCCAAGTGGAAATTCACCTCACCTCTGTTCTGCCTTTCTATCACACCCCCAATACCTTCACTGGAAAGCCTCCCCAGAGATAACCCCTTTCTTCAGAGAGCTATTCTTAGTCCCTGCCCTGAAGAAAAAGCAAACCTGTCAACAACTGTTTACCTGAAGTTGGAGAAAGGCAGAAATCCCCAAGGCAGTTCTTCAATGAATTGTTATGATTGAATTCCGGCCCATTCCGTCTGTTTTGTTTTGGGGAGGGGGTTTATGGTGAAATGAGTTCCTTTACACCGCCTTTAGTCTTGCTTCTTTGGAAAAACAGCTTGAGAGATTCCCCCCCTCCCTTAAATCTTGAGGAGTTACCTTTGGCCTAGTTTTTTACCTCAGAGGGTTTGTTACTGTCTGTTGTCCTGGGTAAACTGCAAACAACTTGGTTTTGATACTTTTTGTCTGATCCTGGGCTGCAGCTTGCCCTGTGATTGGTACGCATCTTACAGGGATTGGTCAATCGACTATGCAAATGAGTTGTAGCCTACTATGCAAATGAAGTGGGGATTGGTCAGTTTGTGGCCTCACCAGGAGGAACCATGCCTTGAAATTGACAAGGAGTTGTGTATATAAGCAACTGACCCCACAGAGGTTTTTAGAGACAGAAACCAGCAAGAAGCAGAAGGTAGAAAGGACAGAAGCAGAGGGAATGAGGAGGCACAGAACGTCCTAAAAGAGCTGTAACACGGTCAAAGGCTGTTTAACACTGAAGATAGACAGAGGCCTGGAAGTAGCCCAGTAGCAGAGACAGCAGCGACAGGCCCGGAAGGGGCCCAGAGGCAGAGCTGGAGGTGACAGACAGCAGGGCCAAGAGGAGACCATCCTGAGGGGGCTGAGAAGAGCGGGTGTCCTCTCAGCCCCCTCAAGATGAATTGAGAGGAGGCCTGTCCTGAGTGTGATCTGCACGGCTGAAAGGAGCTGAGAAAGCCGTCCTGCACTGAAGAAGGGAGGCTTTGCCTACATGTTTCCTGATCCTGAGTTATACCCTGTTCCTTAATAAATCACTTAACTCTTAAGTATGGTCTGTAAATTGTGTGGATATTGCAATGGATTACCAAACCCAGCAGAGAAGTAGAGTGCCACGGGAAGGATGGCTGGTGTCAGAATTGGTAAAAAGTTTGGAGGGTGGAGGTATGTCTGTCCTCCAACTCATAGGACTCAGCTTGTGCTGATCTTGACTTTCACTGTCCTCTGAAGTTTTTTTTTTTCTGAAGTTATACAGGTTCTGACACCTACTACTCCTCCTACTGTTAATACCATTTTACTATGTTTATTGCTGTTTTTCCAATCTGAGCCTTGGAGCTTCTCCAGGATACTTTGGCTGTGGTTTTATTCTGATTTCTCCCAATCCAATCCCTTCTGCTTTATACATTCCTGGAATGTCTCAAACATCTGGCTGTTACTTCCGAAAACTGGCTTGACTTCGTTTTTATGTCTGTTATTTCATTGGGACCAACGGAGGAGAAAAATAATCATATACTAACTGTATTCAACCTGTCACCTGGAACTGAAAGCCCCAGCATTAACATGAAGAATATAAAAGCTTTAGAGACCTATGGCTGGTACCAATCTCTTTATTCTGTTTAGCAATGGTCTCACTTTCCACTAGTGTGTTCCTTTAACTACTAAACAAAAACCTATTTCAAAAATTAAAATAACCACTCCCCAAAACGTGAAAATTCTTCATTTACCTTGGGCAACCCAAGTTCTCATGAAGCTTACCTCAGCCAATTGGGCCTAAAACTCTTAGCTCAAAGACTGCCTGTGAACAGCCATAAGATCAATAGAAGCTAATTACGCCATTCTGAAACACCATGACACCAATAACCAAAAGAATCACATGCCAACTACATTGCTCTATAGCAGCGAACTCAACATATTGAACCAAAAAAACTCAAAGCTTTGAGTTACAGAATTTAGCTCAACAAAGATTTAGTCAGGATAAACTATTTTCCCAGAAGCAATAAAGATTTTGAAAGACTTTGTATTCATTCGTGTAAGGAGTGTAGATTAAACTATTTTATTGGTCATTTCTTCAAGTATAGGTTTTCTTTTTCATTCTTTGTACAATCTATACAATCCATAAACAAGAAAAAATTAAGTTAAATTTTAAGTTATTGAGGAAACTTACGCTGCTTACTGGTTTAATTTCTAGTTTCTTCTATTTTAAACTACACACACACACACACCTCTATAGGTTACTTCAGTATCTTTCTTGATAGCCAAAGAGCTAAAAGGGAGGTCAGAACACAGGAAATCAAAATAAACGTTCAGCATGGGGAAAACAAGGGAAGAGAGGCCTGGGGAAAAAAGGTACAGATGCTAAGAATATAAGAATACTATGCCCTTAAACTTAGCCTTGATTCCTCATTTTTTATTTGCTAGTCTACAATCTTCAGTCTAAAATTCAAGGTATAGCTATTTTCTTACTGTAAAACAAAAATAGGCATATTTTCCTGGAAATAATTATGATACCTAAATACAATAAAATTGTTTTTCTTCAGTTTTCAACTTAAAGATTAACAAATATGTTTCTGTTGGTTGCTACTGAGTCAATTCCAACTAATGGCAGCCCCATGTGTTACAAAGAACTGCTCCATAGTGTTTTCTTGTATGCAAAGTATCTGCTTTTTCCCAATCAGGCCTGAAGAAGGAACTGGTGCCAGAACACTTGGTCCTAGCAAGCAAATACACCAAAATTATATTTAACATGGTCTTCAAACTAACAAAACATGTGAGGGAAGGAGGATGGTAACAAAACAAGGGAAACTACCAAACGGCACATAAGGTCCTATCAGAGTTTTCAGGTCAGTCAAAAGTAATCCTAAAATATGGCCTATGATCCACATATACAGCCCAATTGTTTATATACCCTCTAAACCTCCAGAATTGCATAAGCTTTTAACAATAAATGACAACAGAGAATGTGAGGTTGTAAATATTATATTTCTTTCACTCACACACAATGCTGCATGAGACATTTACTAGTTTTAATATGTATCCATAGGATTAATACTCATGTGGAGTATAACATGGAAAAGTGCAGAACTAAAGAAGTCTATCAGAAAACAAAAGCGCACATTTCTTAGGATTTAAAAATATTGCACGTAATAAGGTTGCACAGAAATTACTGGCTGTTTTGCAAACTGAATGAGGTATTAGTCAATCTCTAGGTAAGGATGAGTGCAGAGGAACCACAAAACAAAACACAGATCCACATTAAAATCTAGGGTGTCAACAACTAAGAAAGAAATATGAAAAGATGTGTAAAGTAGATATGATTTCAACACTACAAAATCATTAACTAGGGGCCAAACACGTAACAATCTCTTGGTAGCATTCCTTAAGTTTTCAACTTTCTTTCCACCTAAATGACTACAAGCAATACATTCACTTCCTTCACTCCACTTCCACTGTAGGACACGGTTCTGTGGTAAATACCAAACCACACCTTAGCTTTTCTAAATTTAGATAAATTTCAATAGGAAAAAATCAGGAAAAAAATTTTTTTAAATCACTCTGTAAAGTTAACAGATTTCTAAATCTTTCAGTGGCAATTATCCAAGATACTGTTGTCTTTTGCTGAATAATTCAACTATACAGTGTCATACACATTTAACAACCCAAGTCAAAGATGCTACAGAGCATGCAATTTTAAATTACTAAAAGTTTCACTGCAATAACCAGTCAACTTCACACAACTGAAATCTACAATAACTTTTAAATTTTAATCCTTAAATAGTACCTGGCAAACTCAATCTTTTCTTAGTAATAAAACTGGCCACATTAATGAGCCCAAGGGCAGAAAAATGAAAAAAAAGACCAGGCAGATTTATAATATCTTTTTCTTTTAAAAGAACTTTTACTAATCAGGGAAATTAATAATTGCTTATTTCTCTAACTAGCTGAATGCTACTGAACTGGTCAAAAACAATTTAAATATATTTAATAGCTATATCAAGTTGTTCAAAGTAAATGAAATCATGCACTTGTCAAAATGGTTCACAGAAAATTGTTTTGCATCAAAGATACTGAGGAAGAGTCGACCAGTTGGGTTTAGTGAGAACAGGAAGAGAACTACTGTCCCGAACAGTCAGTGTATGTAGTAACCATATTTCCTCTTCGTTGAGTGACAGTCCTGCAGTGCTTGCTAGATCCATGGAATCTATTTTCAGTCTGTACTGTGTGCCGATTGGTACTGTCAAAGCCACTAAAAGAGAACATCTTCTCCATGTCTTCAAACATGTCATCAAACAGTCCGCCTCCGAAAGAAAACTCCTGGAAATGATGCCTTTGTCTACTGGAACCATCCTGGCGCGTATGGAAGTGATTTTCAAAATGCTTCTTGGACCGAGTGTTTTGGTTTTGACCAAAAAAACTAAAGTCTTTAAATAAGTCATCAAAATTGAAGTTAAATGGCTGCTCAAAAGGACTTCCACTACCCCTTTGTCCTTTACCATTAGTAAAAGCGCTGTGACCAAGCGTATCATACTCTTTTCGCCTATTAGCATCTGAAAGGGTTTCATATGCTGAAAGAGATAAAAATAACTGAAGGTACTCAAAATCATACACAATTAAATCTCTTCAAATAAATGAATCCAATTCTAGATTCTAGGGAAAGATTTCACATCACAAGCCAAAATTATACAAACGTAAGACTAAAGTAAAAACGATTTACTTTGATTTGTTCACTCCTGTGTTATCAGCAGTTAGCACAATTCCTGCTCCTAGTAATACTCAATAAATATTTGTTAAGCGAATACTACCAATATTACAGATAAACATGCTGGCAACAACTGCAGTTTTTTACTCTTCATATTATTTGTGTAAAGCCATAACCTGTACTAAAAAACTAAACCGTCAAACATAAAAAATTAACAGAAATATAGGAGTTGTCACTTTACTAGATGAAGTAAATGTTTAATTCCAACTCCCTACTCAGTTACCTTCACCAACCATTAACTGCTGAATGCTCAAGAGGTGCCACGTGTTTCAGAACTTAAGTCAAAATTTACTCCATACTTTTTCTTTAAAGACAAATATGGCTTTGAAATGTATATCAAATAGGAAGAAAAAACTCAAGGCATTTCAGAGCCTGTTTTGATTTAATTTCCCTACTTAGTAAAATACTGTTTCATAAGTTTAGTTCTTAAGTGAGTTTTGGGTTCTCAAAATTCATTTTTGCATAGAACGTGCAATTTTATAAATAATGAAAAAATGTAGTACATTTTCAATGTTTTTAGATTTGTATACCAATAAAATCATCTAGTAACATTCATCTTTTCAAGAATCAAAGTATCTGTTATAAGAAAATAGTCTCAGATAATCTCACTATATTTAAATGCAGCTCCTGCTCTGCTCCAATTTCCACAAAACCTTCAAATACATACACACTTTATTAGCTATCATTCTCCTGTACTAGTTAATACCCGTGAGACCTCAGAGACAATCATTCATTTACCTACCTTCTGCAATCTCTCTGAATTTTGCTTCAGCATCAGGGCTCTTATTCTTGTCAGGGTGGTACTTCACAGCCAACTTGTGAAAGGCCTTCTTGATTTGGCGTTCTGATGCTGATTTTGGCACACCTAAGATATCATAGTAACTTTTTGAGGCCAGAATCAATTCTGTTATCATTAAAATGCAGATTGCAAAGATGAAAACTGACTGGGGAGTGGCCATTTCTAATATCCTAAAAGATAAAAAGAAAAATTTTTTTACATCTTAAGATGTCTTAGTCTTAAGACTTTTATTTTAAGAAAACAAAAACCCAGTGAACCTTTAGAATACAAGGAATACTTAATGCAATATCAAAATATTAGACATATGAAATAGTGCTATCTATTAACATGTTATTTCATTATCAGTTTTATTACCCCCAATTTAGCTGTAACCCTGATGGCAACCAGCATTCAACCAAACTGAAAAAAAATTTTCTTGGCTTTGCCTGTCACACTAACACTGTAGCCATAGTCAGAGTAGAGACAAAAATATTCAATAACTGAATTTTACCAGTTAATATTAAAAACCCATCCTACGCAAGCACTGTAGAAATAGCGGAAAATCCAAATCATTCTTTAAAAGATCCCAATCTTATTTTCAAGAATTCATATTCCAAGGGGCTAAGAAAATGTATTTAACTTCACAAGAAAAAAAAAGTGAATTACCAAGGTAAATAGCCCGGTATGTCTAAGTTAATAACAATCTTCCCTCCCTAAGGCGGCACCAACTTCAGCTTGCAATTCAGAAAGGTGAACCAAAGACTGCAAACAGAATGTTAACAGCACAATACTAATACTGACAACAGAGTATAATAATTCTTTTAAAAAAACAAAAGTAAAAAACAAAATATTTAACCAAGAATCATGGGTAGATAAGTTTTGTTTAAAACACATAATTAAAGAGAATTCAAGGTTTCTGCTATGGGCGCCATAAAAATGAACTTTCATAGTTTGTATTTCAGATAAATTCTTATTTTCAAACTTTGCAGTAGTTATCAAAGTATTTCTCTAACCTTAAAGTAGAATTCAACGACAATCCTCTGATAATACAGACTTAATGACTGGTGGTTCAAAACCAAGTGATTCCAGTTTTTTGTTTTTGAGTACTGTACCTCAGGAGCCCTTAATAACCTATGATGACACAGTAACAAAGCTGATGAAAAGACACTATGGTTTGTGGAAACTGCCTGCCTTCCTCTCCTGTGGCCTCTCCTCGGCGTAATTAGCAGGTGGATTACTTCTTTCCAGAGAACTACTCATAGTCACGAGTACCAAGGACCAAGCACAACGTTCTGGTTTAAAAAGAACACAAACGGAGCGTGTCCTGCGGACGCCGCATCCACTGAAGGCTGCTCCCTAGTCGAGGCCCGCGGGTCTAAGACCGACTGGGAGACGCCTTATTAGTGGCTTCATAAGCGTTACCCCACTGTTCCAAGTTCAACATCTAATCATTTCTAAGCAGACTGACTTTTGTATTTTACTGACTGCTCATCCCCGAGAAGAACCAGGCCAATAGCAGTTTGGGCCCTACTCCCCGCGCCGGTGGCCGGCCGGCTTGGACCGTCCAACCTTCACCCACTGGAGACGAGCACACGCGCAGCCGGTCCAGGCCCGGGCCCATCCCTGGGAGGAGCAGCCCGACACCCGAGAAAGCCAGCGGCACCCCCAAAACCCTAAACGCACTACTCTGGGGTTCGCCGTCTTCTTACTCTTACTCCTCCCGACATGAACACCACGAAGCCCGAAACCCTTAGGGCGACTGAGGCGGACGCCGAGGCCAAGCCTGCCCACAAAAACCGGTCAGGGCCTCGGGGACGCTCCCAAACCCCTCCCGCGATCCGGCCTCGTCGCTCACTCGCACCCTTCGGTTGCTACTGCTGTTCCTCACAGTCGAAGCGCCGGCGACGCTGACGATGGGTTCCGCGCAGCTGCTCGGTCGTGGGCCCTCACCCCCGCCACCGCGGCCTCCGGCAGCCGGCGCGCGCCCCCCTGCCGCTTGCACAGCGACCTGGCGCTCCTCCTCCTGCTGCCGCCGCCGCGTCCCCTCAACCCGCTTCCCACTGGCGGGCTGCCGTAGCTGATGCAGCCGCCTAAGTAGAAGACCTACACGAAACGCTTCCCCATTGGCTCCGCCTTCCCACCTGACCCTGAGGCTCTACGCGCACGTGGAAAACTGTTGTTGCCGCTCGGCCTGTGCGTCACTTCCGTCCCCAACCCCGAAAGATTGGCGCTGCGGCCCTCGGAGGCGGAAGTGAGTCGACGTTTGAGAAGTCATTCCCCTCGGCTGATCCCGGCGCAGGCGCAGTGGCTCGAGTGGCGTGAATCTGCGGCCCCGCCTCAGTAAAGAGGGCCGGGTTGCGCCCCTCCTTGGCCCAGGTTTCCCGGGGTGTCACCTGAGCGATGCCGCGCTATTGCGCAGCGATTTGCTGTAAGAACCGCCGGGGACGGAACAATAAAGACCGGAAGCTGAGCTTTTATCCGTAAGTCGTCTCTGGAGCAGTAACGTCAGTCCTGCCTGTAGGTCGCCGTCCTGCAGCGTTTGGGGCAGGGGCTTCAGTTCTCCTGTCTGCTCTGTAACTTAGTCCTCAGCTTATAGGCCATGGTCGGTCACGGCGTCGGGGGTGGGCGTGGAGTTCAGGGTATCTGAAAATGTTTTTTCTGAGCGAGGACGCTGGGCTGGTGGCGAGACACGGGACTTGTTTGGCGGTTGATACCCATTGGCGTCGACTGGATGCCTACTCATAGCGCCCCTATAGGACAGAGTAGAACTTCCCCATAGGGTTTCCAAGGCTGTAAATCTGTACGGAAGCAGGACAGCTTTCTCCTGTGGGTTCGGACTGCCCACATCTTGGTTAGTAGCTGAGCTAGCACTTTAACCACTGCGCCACCAGGGCTACTCTGGGTGTTGATACCAAATGTCTTGCCATCGAGTCGATTCTGACTGATAGTGACCCTATAGGACAGAGTAGAACTGCTCCATAGGGTTTCCAAGGAGTGGCTGGTGGATTCGAACTGCCAACTTTTTGTTTAGCAGCCGAACCTTTAACCACTGTACCACCAGGGTTTCCCAGGGTGTTAATAGCGCAGTTAAAACAGTACAGTTTTCGTGGTGTTCCCACGTTATTCAGAGCGCTTCCCTACCCCACTTGACCTCATTTCATTGAAGGACATTAGCCATCACCTAAGTGACATGAATCGACTCAACAGCAATGGGTTTTGTTTGGTTGGAACTAACATCAGACTTGTAAAGGGCAAAGTGGGAAGGCGCAAAGTTAATTTGCAGCCCCTGTGAGTTAGGCGCATTTTGTTGCTAGTTGCCATGGAATCAGTTCCGACTCAGGGCGACCCCATGTGTGCAGAGTATAACTGCTCCATTGGGTTTTCAAGGCTGTTACCTTTCGGAAGCAGATCACCAGGCCTGTCTTCGAGGCACTTCTGGGTGGATATTATTTAATTACATTTTTCCCCTGAGGAAATAAGCTCAGAAAGATTAAGTAACTGTCCTTGAAAGCTTAACAGGAGAGTTAAGTGCCTTTCCGAATTACTAGTGCCAGGAAATATTTCTGGGAAACTATAGGAGTCCATATTTTTATTCAGAAGAACAGAGAGAGGTTTTAAAGCCAGACTTAGTGCGTTTAAATCCTGGCACCACAGCATCGTAGCACAGTGACTAGCCAAATTATTTGAGTGGTAGTTGCCTCAGATCTTTCCGGGAGGGTATTGTTGTTCTGTGTTGTGGAGCCTGTTCCAACTCCTAGCGAACCTATATGACAGAATAGAACTGCCCGTAGGATTTTCATGCTCAGAGTGTAAATTAAAGCAATAAAACAGCGGCTGGTACACATTAAATAATTAGTGTATATAGAAAACATAAAAATGAATATATTCCAAGTATTATGTTTCCATATTTTCTGTATTTGGAAATAATTCATGTAGATCTAACTTGGTCGTCTTTTACTTTCTTTGAATCTTCACCACAGCTAATTTTCGAAGCCTGTTTTACTTTAGACCTGAAGCTCTCTGGCCACTGATGATTCAGTTGCTTTCCATTATCTTAGACAAAAGTAAGAGAAGTGATAACTCCAAGTCATTCACACTGCATGGCAATATTTCCGGGATTGTCTCCCTTGAAACCCTTCCACAAGATGCGAAAGAGATATTTGGGGCTTGGGGAGGGAATTCTTGATCAATTGATTGGAAAATGTTGCTATATTAATGGCTCTATCTCTGAGAAAGTTTGTAATAAAGGATGATTCGGTTGAACTTAATTCTGTATTTGAGCCCAGATTTATGATTTATTTGGCCCTGGATTTGGGTGAGAGGGCATAATCCCAGACTAAAAATTCTTTGACCGTTGTGAGCCTCGCAGTTAATGTTTTTAAGGAGGGATAAAAAAACGTAGTGCCAGATGAAGTCAACTATAAAGATTTTTTTCCCCTTCTAAGTGTGAAGTGAAGGTACAATTTTTAATTTTGGTAGGTTTTTGTTTCCATATGTAACTTACAAAATAAAAGTGAAAAATTACTTTTATTTTCCTAATAGCACCAAACTTGAAGAAATGAATTGGCTTATGTTAACCCTATAAAGCAGTCTGTAATATAAATTTTTATGAATTTGGGGATTCCATAAATATTTACATATAATGTTCAGTTTATCTGATTCTATTTTTGGAATAAGTGAATCAAAATTACTAAACAAATTGGACCAACATAAAGATACTAAATTGTTCCAGAAATGTATTCCAGGAGATTTTTTTTAGCAATTTTTCCATTAAGAAAGTAGTACAATCCAGTTACCAGTAAGGATATTCACAAAATGTATTCTTTGTTTGATAACTTAGCATATAGGTACAGTAAGTAGATGTAATTTGCAAACACTACCCTTGTAAATGAAATTACATAAAAAGATGTCATTGTAACAGGCATATTCCCATTTTAGATAATAATAGTAAAGGTGTGAAATTAACTATGGCTTTAGCAGTATTCAGAGCCTCTTAAAATTCATTTTGCCTTTGAATGACTTTTTCTGGTCATGCCTGTCATACTTATAACCTAAGTTGTTATGTGCAAGGTGAAAATTTTTTCCGGTGATGTATGAATATTGTATCTGTGGTGAGAACTTCCAAAGATAGAACATCTGGTTTTTCCATATAAGGACTTCAAGGGAAAATACTTCCTACAAAATACTCAGACTCGTTTCCCATAACATCATATAAAACTATTAAAATTTAGAAAAGAATCATGCTATAACAAAGTTTAAATGGTTGGGATTGGTGGTAAGTGTAAAGCAGCCTCTTCTTGTATAAGAACCTATATTGCTACTATTTTTTAAAAATAGGAAATTATTATACAGTGTATGTCTTGAACTGTGTTACTGGAAAATCAAATGAAATACAGTCTACTGTCAATAATTTTTAATATAGTTAACCCAAACCTATTAAACCTATTAGACTGGTAGAAAAACTGCCATTAATCTGGTTTTGCTTGGAAAACACATGGTAATATGTTACGGCCAACTCTAAATCCAAGTAATTGTCTGTACAGGGACGGTATATATAAAGGGCTATCTTGCCTTTCTCTATCTTTTCTACTTGATTTGTTTCGTATCATAAAATATGAGTCTGCTCTTTTTAACATGTTTGGTTTTTTTGCATCGGAATTTCTTTTAGTACTTTAGAGTTCCAATTGGTTATAGATGTCTGGAGTTACTGGACTAAATTCCATGTAAGTAGAATTGAGGCTAATACCAGTAAAGAGAATGGAATATTGGTAGTTTTGTAAGATTTAATTTTCTTTTTTATTGTCAGCAAAACCATTTGTTTAAATTAGGTCTCCTTATTTCAGATTTTGTTGTCTGTAAGAGAAAGGTGTTCGCTATGTTTGACGCTCATACTTTCTGGAAATTCTTCTAATATATTTTTAAAAATTCATATAAACAGAAGTCTAAAGCTAAAAACCTTTGAATTATAGACAAGAAACCATTTGACATATATTACTATGAAATACATTTGAATAGAACTTTGTACTTTATTCGAAGCTCCTTCCTAGTTCTAGGCAAACTACACAAGAGAAAATAGAACTTAAATCCATGGAAAATATGAACAAAATTTATCATTTGTAGGAACACATTTTATCTTAGTCCTCTTAATGCAGAGAAAGTTGGCATGACAATTCGCTTACATAGTAGTGATGGTGACCTAGATATGTAGGTCTGGATTCTGGCAAAACTAAAAATGTAGCAAAGTTTTCCTTTTTTTTATTTTTTAATTTCAGGTTTCCTCTGCATGACAAAGAAAGACTTGAAAAATGGCTAAAGAATATGAAACGAGATTCATGGGTTCCTAGTAAATACCAGTTCCTGTGTAGTGACCATTTTACTCCTGACTCTCTTGACATCAGATGGGGTATTCGATATTTGAAACAAACTGCAGTTCCAACAATATTTTCTGTACCTGAAGACAATCAGGTATTGTGGGCAGAGTGTGGGGGAGAGAAATTAATGTTGAGCAGGGTGGCAGATTGCCAGGCAGGTTATCAGCTAGAGGGGGTGAGAGGGAAAGATAACGGCTGAGAAAACAGGTACTTAGGGAAAACTAAAACTAATACTTGTTTTCAAAAGAGTAATTTTTTTTTTTTTTAATTTTAAACTGTCTTGAAGCATAGCTTAAAAGAAGTAATAAAAGATAACACATAAGTTAACAAGAGGAGATTTTTTCATGGTCATTTGAATGATCTGAAATTCTTCCCTCATGTATTGATTGTGCTTACCTGTTGCCACTGAGTCGTTCCTGACTTAGCAACCCTGTAGGATAGAGTAGAACGGCCCCATAGGGTCTTCAAGGCTGTAATCTTTATGGGAGCAACTGGTAGGTTCAAACCACTGACTTAGGTTAGCAGACAAGCGCTTTAACCACTGTGCCACCAGGGCTTTTTTGAATGTGCTTAGTGCTATATAAAAAACACTTTAAGGTATATTTGAGTTTTTATATACTTAGAGCTTTTTTTTTTTCAAGTTAGGGTCGCTGTGAGTCGGAATCGACTCGACGGCACTAGGTTTTTTTGTTTTAAGCTTACTTGGCCAGTATACTGCTCAGTTATTAAATAATCAGCCCTGAGTAACATGACTTCTCGTGGAGCTCTGGTTAAGCTCTTGGCTGCTAACAGAAAGGTTGGCAGTTCGAACCCACCAGCCGCTTCGCTGGAGCAAGATGTCTGCTTTCGTAAAGATTTCAGTCTTGGAAACCCTATGGAACAGTTCTACTCTGTCCTAGCAGGTTGCTGTGAGTCAGAATGGACTCGACGGCAGTGGGTTTGGGTTTGGAATTATTAAGGAAAACCTGGAAAGGGCACATTTTTTAGAATTTGAAAATACTATTTTCTAGGGAAAAGACCCTTCCAAAAGAAAGTCTCAGAAGACAAAATTAGAGGATAAAAATGAAGTATGCCTAAAAGCCAAGTCGGAAGAATCACTGGCATCAAATGAGCCAAAGAAAAATACAGTTACCACAGATGGGCTCCCCGAATGTGCAGAATTACTTGAGTCGTCTGGTTTGGTGAAGCTACCAGCTCCAAAAACAGGAAGTATACAAAATAATATACTAACTCTTAATCTCGTTAAACAAGGTATTGAAAAACCAGAATCTTCTTTGGAAATATCAGTTAACCAAGATACAGGTGTAGGTGGTTTTCACACATCTTTTGAGAATATAAATTCTACAACTATTACTTTGACAACTTCAGATTCTGAAGATATTCAGCACTGTTTGGAAACCCAAGAAGTGTTTGAGATAACTACCAATCATATTGCTAATCCAAATTTTATAAATAATTCTGTGGAAATTAAGTCGGCACAGGAAAATCCAGTCTTACTCAGCACAATTACTCAAACAGTCGAAGAATTAAATGCAGATAAGGAATCCATTATTGCCATTTTTGTACCCGCGGAAAATTCTAGACCAACAATTAATTCTTTTATACCTGCCCAACAAGAAACCGTGGAAATGGAGGACATAGACACTGAAGATTCCTTATCTAAAGATGTTGACTATGGAACAGAGGTTTTACAAATTGAACATTCTTACTGCAGACAAGACATAAACAAGGAACATCTTTGGCAGAAAGTTTCTAAGCTACATTCAAAGATAACTCTTCTTGAACTACAAGAGCAACAAACTCTAGGAAGATTGAAGTCTTTGGAAGCCCTGATAAGGCAGCTAAAACAGGAAAACTGGCTATCTGAAGAAAATGTCAAGATTATAGAAAACCATTTCACAACGTATGAAGTTACTATGCTATAAAGAGGTTTCAAAGCTATAACATTTATGTTTTTTGCAGCCAAACCAAATTATGTATAAAGTGAACTTTCCTGTATAAGTTTCTCATCTTGAACTATGAAAATGTTCTAATGTTATATACTGTTACACATTCTCTTGCTGTAATGCTCATTTTTAAGAAAAATCAGAGAATTGTTGATGAGAAAAACAGTTTTATTGTATGATTATTTCCTAAATTAAAGTAAAAATATAGTAAATAAATAATGTGAATAAGTCATTAAATGAGCAAACACTGTGATTTATGGTAAAAAGAGCCCAGAATAGAAGTCAGGCTCTGGAAACAGTCCTAGTTCTACCATTGACATGTACCTTAGGCAAGTTACTTACCAAGCTTGAGCCTTAGTCCCTAATCTGTAAAATAAGGGCATTTCCTAGACCGCTAATAGTATGTTTCTTTAGAGCTCTTTCCCTTCCTGTAAGAGTGCTTTTAACAGAACAGGTTTTCTATATGACAGCCTATACTTCATAATACTAGAAGTTGGCTAGAACCTGGTGTTGCTAGGTTTTAGGATATCCTCAATATTTATTGAGTTCTGTGCTCTTTAACCTTTGGCTGTAGTTTTACACCTATAATATAAAAGATAATGTTCCTTTTGTAAATTTATTCCAGTTGAACTAAAATAGGGAATCACCCATTAGCCCAGTTCTTAGGAGAAGTACTTTAAGCTTTAAAGCATATGTATTTGAGTACCTTATATATGATTAACCATCTTAATAGATAATCATTTGAGCTTTTTAACATCCTATAATTATAAAGTTATATTTATAAATCAAAAAGATAAAAGTAAGCTTAAGTATATTTTAGAAATCGTAGTCTATCTACTTAATAGGTATAGCTTTTTAAAGTATGTGCCTGTGTCATTTTTAAATTCCAGAACTACAGACTAATACTTAAAACTGTACATTGTCGCCTATGTATATTTTACTGAAATTTATAAGTAAGAAATTATAGATATGTGATGATGACCTTAGGGAGACAAGTAGGAAAGAGAAGTGATGATGCTGTAAATAAAAATACTGTTTAAATCCACAAGAACTTTTAAAAAATGAATATAAAAGCAGAGAGTGGTAATAACGCAAATGTGAAGAAATAGGCTACGTGTTCCCTGAAAACCGTCAGTCAATGTAATTAAATATATTACTAAAGGACAACTTACATGTCAGACATGATCCTATCGGCCTCATCTGTAAACCAAAAGATACTATTTCCTCTCTTGTATGATGTATTTGAGAATTCTTTGAGGGAACATGTTTTTGAGCCTGGGAAATAGGAGGTGCTCGATAAATATTAGTTGACTCTGAACAGCAAATAGCATACTGATTGTTTTATAAATGCATGATCAGGTTTGGCCAGATTTCACTAACTTTTTTCAGCCTTATAAAATTAATTGGTATTATATGAATGTGTGTGTCAACTAGTTATAAAAAGTTGTCTAGAGGTGTAACTTTTATTGGGAAACTTTTATCTTTATTGGGTAACCATGAGAAAAAATTTGGTAGAATTTTTTCATTAATTATGTGCAGACATTTGGTAGAGTTAATACTGTATTATTTTTAAGTGTCATGCTGCATTTTGCTAATACTAATAAAATTAATTATACAGATGAAAATAAGAACCTTTTTAAATCACAATAATGACATATAGTTTGCACTCAGTTTTTAGCAGTGTACATCATAGTAATTTTCTGTTTGCTTAAAGATACAGTTTACTCAGGAAAAATTTATATGTTTAATTGTATTTCTTTAAACTTAATAAATTTTAAGTATTTAAGATATTTTCCTGTCTTGTCTTTGTTTGGTTCACGATATTCTCAGCCTAACTCAGTTAACATCTGAATTATATTTGGGGTTCAGGCCAACAATATTTATCACTTGGACTATTTGGGAGCTTCCTAGCTTATAGTCTTAGTTCTGTAGTGCTGCTATAACAAATACCACAAGTGGATGGCTTAACAAAGAGAAATTTATTCTTTGAAGTCTAGGAGGCTAGAAGTCCAAATTCAGGGTTCCAGCTCCAGGGGAAGGCTTTGTCAGTTCTGGGGGAAGGTCCTGGTCAGGTCGAGGAGCTCAGCACAGGGACCCCTGGTCCGGAGGATGCACTATTCTCCTAGCTCTTGTTTCTTGGTAGTATGAGGTCCCCGTGTCTCTCTGCTCATTTCTCTCTCTCATATCTCAAAAGAGATTGGCTTAAGACACGATGTAATCTTATAGATTGAGTCCTGCCTCATTAATATAACTGCCTCTAATACTGCATCATTAACATAGAGGTAGGATTTATAACACAGGAAAATCACATCAGATGACAAAATGGTGCACAGTCACACAATACTGGGAATCATGGCCTAGCCATATGGATAAACATTTTGGGGGGACACAATTCAATCCACAACACTGATCTTGCCTATATTTCCAGTCTTCCATCTCAGTATCATTCTGGGCCCTACTGTCAGCTTTTTACCTAAACTATAGATCTAACTAACCATGTCACCCACCCACCATGTAATCCCTTAGTCTAGAAATCTTTGATTACTCTCTACTTACAGAATGAAGTCAAATTTGTTGTTGTATATATGATCATCTCTGATTCGGTCATGTATTCTAGCCACACTGGACATTTTAGCGTTTCCCAAACATACCAAATAAGTCATCATACCTGGCTTTTTTCCTAAAATCACCAGCATGCCAAGATTATATTTTGACTTTAAAGCCCAAAATGCCTCTTTGGCAGAATGTCATCTCTTCTTCCAGTTGGAATTGTTTCCTCTCTGCTCCTGTAGGACTTTGTTTTATAACACTATGAAAAAAAAAAAAGCATTTACTTAATACTTTTTTGCAGCATGAAGATATCTATGACTATCTCTTCAACTAGATTGTTAGCTTTTTGAAAACAATTTTTTGTTCATTTTTGTATCTTTGACAATATTCTCTCAAAAAATATTTGGATGAATATTCTGGACTTGCTTATTTAGCATGTGTTGGTTCTTGCCACTTAACTTTCTTAACAAAATGTGTGTCCTTCATGTTGAGAATGGCTAGGGCAATATATGGATCTTCATATAATCTTTGAAACATACTATGTTTCCAATGGACAGTACAACTTAGCAATTATCTGCTATGTGAGTAACCAGTAAGATTTTTATTAGAGGCTATCTTGTCCTTGCCCCTACCCCAAGCTTTATTCCCTACTTTCTATCCTAGATAATCAAAGAGAAATAAGTCCAAGAAAGCTGTGTATCTTTGTGTCTGCAAGTCAGGGAGATAGGTAAGTCAACTATAGAAAAATTTGATCAGTATAAATAAGCCACATACTGACCTCAACATCATACAGTTGTTCCGTAGTAGAACTTTTTATTTTATGTGTGTTTTTGTTTGATCTAAAAAAAATCAGCCATGTATTAAGTGTTGGAATATTGATACAGATGAATTTCTTTTCTTTCCAGCTCAATTGCACAGCTCTGCCAATTGGTGTTCAAATACATACTTTTTTGCTTATTAAATTATGTTCATATTATATAATATTTTTATGAGTGGGTAAAACACTCATTCACAGTTACCGAGGAAAAAAGCCAAAAAGGAAAAAAGGGGAGGACAAAATGTATCTGTGTAATAGACGAATTCCCTCAAGGAAGGGCCTTATAACCGCCCATGGCACATAGGAACAGTACCTTGAATCATAGTGGATTTCGATGAATGAGTAATTCATCCATATGGAGTGAAGATATCCTAGAACTAAAGATGTATATTATAGCGAGGCCAGGTCATTATAGATGTTGAACCTAAGAAGAATAAATGATTAAAAACTTCATTTCTAGGGATAGCAGTTATTTTGTGCAATTAAACCATATCTTTAACTCACTTTCTACTCCATTTCTGTTGTCCATTCTGTTGGCTTCAGCACATGCATGGACAGCCCATTTGACTTCCTAACTGCTTTTCCTTGACCTCGTCTCCAGTGAACCATTTCCTCCATCCCCCCTCAGCATAAAGATATCTATGGCTATCTCTTCAACCACCCCATTCCCATTGTCATCATCAGTAATTGCATCTCCTTCAACAATGTCCATTTGAAGTACCTCATTCTACCTCCAGCTTCTATTCTTCCAGCGGTTACTGGAAGAACTCCCACTGCAACCCATGACTTTTTCACTAGCCATCATTCCTAGGTAGGTTGTATTTTCCAAATATGGCTGCAAAAATATACCTCGTCCCATATGCTCCTCCACGGTGTGACCTTACAGCTCCCCTATCAAAATGTGGAGTATATTTCTCTCCCTCCTTGAATTAGGATGGGCTCTGTGACTGCTTTGTGACATTGTCAGTTAAGTTATCCTTAATTGGCCTGGCAGCTTCCACTTTTTCCCTCTTTGGAACACTCCCTCTTGGAAAGCCACATGCCTGCAAGAAGTGTGATTACCCCGTGATCATGCTGGAATACCCCAAGTCCCGTGGAGAGGCTCTGGAGTATGAGACCTACATAAAGAGAGAGTCCTAGGAGAACTGAGACACCAGACAGGTGATCGAAGAAGGCACCTTGGAAGTATATCCTCCAGCCCCAACTGCTCTAGATGACAGTAAATGCAGCAGAGACAACCACCTGGCTGAGCTGTTCCCAAATTACTTAACCACAAAATTGTGAGCAAAATTACATGATTGTTTGAAGCTAGTAACTTTGGGGAGTATTCACTTCCTCCTGTATACACCTGTGTCTTCATAATCACTCTCCTGCAAAACATTTAACATTGCTCTTCCCTCTACTGTCTTCGTTTGCTTAAACTCCATTCCTGGAGGAACTCAAATATCTTTTTCCCTTTTCTGTTCTTACATCAGACCACCTAGACACAGCAGAAGAAAATCGCACCAAGGATAAACTTGACTCATGACCACAAACCTCAAATGGGCCTAGCACTGTTACTATTTCTCTAGTAAATTCATGTCTCTAGTCTCAAGTTTTCCATCACACACCTCCCCAGCAAACCAACCCAAAACCAAACCCACTGCCGTCGAGTTGATTCCAACTCATAGCGACCCTATAGGACAGAGTAGAACTGCCCCCATAGAGTTTCCAAGGAGTGCCTGGTGGATTTGAACTGCCGACCTCTTGGTTAGCGGCTGTAGCACTTAACCACTATGCCACCAGGGTTTCCCACCCCAGCAGATAAGAAAAAAATTCTCAGAAATACTTGGAAGATACATTGGAAAAAATCTGAACCGAAAAGGAAGAAAGAAAGGTCTTGGTCATGTCGATCCTTCCTTGTTGATTGCCCCAGATATTCCATGGTCCTTGATGATTCTCACATGGCATCTGTCTTCTCTGGTATACGTATATGTGTCTCTGTGTCTGTAATGCTCTTTATATAACTCAGAAGTGATTAGGTTTAGGATCCACCCTACACTGATAAGACCTCGGTTGATTGATTAAATTACATTAGATTACATCCACAGGTATATGGGTTAGGACTCCAACACATATTTTGGGGGAGACATAATTCGATCCATAACAGAGGCTGATTTAATCAGTTATGCCTATGTAATGAGGCCCCAGTAAACACTTCGAACACAGAAGCTCCATGGTTGATGAAAGACACCAGTACTTGGGAGGGGGACACACTCTTTCTGGGACATGGAAGCTTCATGTTGGGGACCCTCCCAGACCTTGCCCTATGTGTCTCTTTATATTTATCCTGAGATATATCCTTTTTTCTGTAATAAAACTTAATTTTAAATATTAGTGCTTTCTGTGAATTCCCTAAGCCATTCTAGTGAATTATTGAACCTGAGAGTAGTGGGAACCAGTAGGTGAGATGTGAGCTGGCTGGGGACCCATGAGCTTATAGCTGGTATCCTGAGGGTTAGAGAGAACTGAATTTGTAGCTAGCAGGTCAGAAGTGAGGGTGCTCTGTGGACTCCCAAGTTCGTGGCTAGTGCCTGAGGTCTTGAGCCAACTTGGCAGCCTGAAGGCATGTGTCCTTTAACCTGTGAGATTTAATGTAGCTCTGGGATGGTGGGTCAGAGGAAGAAGTACAGCTGGTGTCAGAACAGAAATGGCAGAGAAGTGGGATTTGTTTGATTTCCCACACGGCATGGGAAAGAGCAGTATTGAAAGACAAGAGTCTCCCAGGAGTCCAAGCACACAGGTGTGCTGCCTGGGAACTGGCACTAGAAGCCATTGGGAACTGAGGCTCCGTGGTTGCAACTCTGCTTCCTGAGTGGCTTTAATTCTATCCTGTTCTCGCTCCTGTCCAAACCATAGTATCTCAGTTTACAAGCAGCCCAGATGGGCCCCCTAGTTCCCTACACTTAATGAGACTGCAGCTTCATATCCCACTATTAATTCACTCACTCATTCAGTTTTTCAGTTCCAAATTCCCAAGACAGGAATATGATTGTCCCCATTTATATTTTTAAGCCAGTGGAATACTAGCAACCTATGAATTGATTTCCTTTGGGTCAAGCCCCACAGACTGATGCTACGTCCAGGGAATAGAGTGGGGAAGGGTCACATGGTACAGAAGAGAACCCACGCTGTGAAAGGGCGCAATTTCCCTTTAAAGAAAAGGCTATGTGTGGGTGGGCAGGCAGGTAACTGAGTTCTGTGCAGCAGTATAATATGACCCACGTGAGAATGACATTTTACACACCATTCTTCTTTTTGCTGGCAAGTTCCTCTAGCCTCATGCTTCTTCTTGAGATCGTAATAGCCCACTGGTCTACTTCTCTATTCCCAGAAAAGTAAGAACCAGGCAGTATTATACATAGGATAGGTTTAACTTTAGAGCCATTCCTATTCCAAAATAATTTTTAGATAATAACCTGAGTTTATTAATAAAAAACTAGTTGCTGTCAAGTCGGCTGTGATTCATGGTGGCCACATGTGTGTCAGAGTGGACTTGTGTTCTCTAAGGGCTTTCGTGGGCTGATTTTTCAGAAGTAAATTGAAAGGCCTTCCTTTTGAGGCAACTTCGAGTGGACTGGAACCTCTAACCTTTTGACCAGCAGCCAAGCACATTACCAGTTTGTACCACCCAGGGAATCAGAGGTTATTAATATTAATATTATTAATATTACACTACTAATATGTAATACTTTTATAAAAAGCCCCAAAATATTAACCTCACTCGTTCACAGTCTGTTTCAGAGAAGCCCTAAAGACAAAGAATAATCCATCATTATTAACCTGTCACATCAGTAGCTTTGTTCCAAGGTCCAGGTTTCTAATAGTTTCCCTGTGGTATATATACAAAATGTGTGCAATATCTGATTACCATATTTTTAGGAAAATAATGGGCATGTTACACAACTTTGCCAACCGCAACCCCCTTCACTATTTTCGTAAGTGAGCTATCTGTACATTTTACGTGTATATGTGTTATTTAAGTGGGCATACTATTTGCGAAAAAATATGGTGAAGTAGCCTTTCTTTTTTGGCATCACTAATGTATTTATTCACTTATTCGCTCTCTTCACAAGTCTTACACCTTCTGGATAATGGAAAAAGAAGTTTTTTTTTTTTTTAACATTTCATACTAGAGAAAATTTATTCTCTCAAGCTGACATTCCTTTTCAGACTCCCACTCTCTGTCTTTGGTCCCCTCTGCCTTCCCCACAACCTTATGCCAGAGCCTCCAGGCTGCCCTGCATCCCAGAGCCTTCTGCCACGGTGTTGCCTCTATCATGCCTCTCCATGCTGTTAATTTTATCAGAGTGTTAGCTTTTTCATCTATGATTGTTTATACCTATGTTTTGACCCTTCTTTAGGCATTGTGATACAGTACTGTATTTTTTTTTGTTAGGTGTCCTTATTGAAAAATAACCTTACATTTGAGAAGGGCTTGATTGCATACATTCAGGTAATGGAAACATGATGAGTATTTCACTATAGAAACTGGAACTAACAAATCCTAAAAGGTATGAAATGTATCTTAAATATTCTCCTAACCACCCCCCCCCCCCCAAAAAAAGCCTGCTGCCATCGAGTCTATTCGGATTCATAGTGACCCTATAGGACAAAGCAGGATTGCACCATAGGGTTTCCAAGGAGCAGCTGGTGGATTACGAACTGGTGACTGTTTGGTTCGGCGGAATGCTTAACCACTGCACTACCAGGGCTCCAATGTTCTACATGTCTTTTAAATGAAATAATTTCATTTTAACTTAAATAATTCTAACATAAATTAGCAAAATACCTTATGCTGGATGAACTTTTAACACATTCCCTTTACTTGAGTTATTTTTAAATAAAATACATTATGTAGAGGAGGCACAGTGGTTAAGAGCTTGGCTGCTAACCAAAAAGTTGGCAGTTCGAAATCATCAGCCTCTCCTTGGAAACCGTGTGGGGCAGTTCTACTCCGTCTCTAGGGTCACTGTGAGTCGGAGCCCACTCCACAGCAATGGGTTTGGTTTTTTTTTCTTTTAGAAACGTTAAAATTACATTTTATCCTCTGATAATTATACAAATGCTATGATATTAACTAAACATATTTAGTTTTTCTGTATATTTGAGATGTATTATTTTATATTTAAGAGAAAATGTATAATAGAAAAATAAGAAAAATTGTACCTGAAACTCTACCTGTTGACGTCCATTCCATTCTGACTGAACTGCCCCATACGGTTTCCAAGGAGCAGCTGATAGATTCAAACTGCCGACCTTTTGGTTAGCAGCCAAGCTCTTAACCACTGCCCAACTGGGGCCAAGTGCCATTATTTCTCTTTAAAATAAATGTGATTTTTTTATCTTAGGAATTAAAATTTATGCTACTTTTTTCCTTTGAAAGAAGATATTAAAAAAGGAATCTGCAGTTTCTAAGTAATAAATAGGTTTGACCATTTTTAGTATTCACTAATAAGCATTTTGGCACTCTAATCTGGTTAGACCATTTGGCACTCTAATCTGGTTACACATGCTCTCACAGTGAGAAAGCCAGTATTCCATGTACCAACAAACAAATACAATTTCTCCCTTACTTACCCTATCTAATACATATCATTCAGTGTCGTGATTGCTTCTTTACTTGTTTTCATACCCCACTGGACTATAAGTTTCTTTTAAGCCTTCACATTTTAGCGTTGTTGCCCTGCATAATACCTAGTACAAAGCAGAAGCTCCATAAATATTTGTCAGGTGAGTGACAACATTTACTAAACCATATTTCAAGAACTATTTTACTAGGTCTAATTCTAGCTCAACATTGAGATAGTCACCAAATAAGAGATCTTCAGCTTCAGGAGTGTATTGCCATCCACCCATTATTCAGGCAGGCTCTGTTAAATGACATTACCTGAAATTATAATGTAAATGATGCTACTTTAAATCTCTCATGAAATGTTAAAACCAGCACCTAGTAAAAGTGAAGTGGTATTAACTAGAGGGTTTCATAACTTGGGGTCTGGACCATGGGAAGTCTCCAAGAGGGCCATTGAATCCCCCAAAAATGTACTGCAAGATTTTGTTCGTATTAGTACTTTTGTGGAAAGAGAGCCCATAATTTTTATTTGATTAGAAGAGAGGTAAATGACCCAAATATATTCAAGTACCACTGCTCAGGGCAACGCACTGATACCTTCTATTTTCACTGTGCCATTCTTTAGAGAAACATCCAGCTCTTTACATAATTTATTCTCTAAAAACTTCAAAACATAGAGATGGAAAAGCTACTATTCTAGATTGAAATACACAAAAAGCCACAAGTTCCACTATTTGAGTTTCATCATCAGGAGTAGATTTAGAATGAAAAGGAAAATCAACCCATATCCAAAAGCAGGCTGGGTAAGTTTTACATGGAATTCCTGCATTTCTTAGACCAATGCTATTTCATATTTTTCTGGAAAATAAATTTTAAAGTTCAAATTAATACATAGAATGTCAGAAAAATAAATTCAGAAATTAAGCAAGAATTCTTTTGGATCACCGTAAAATAAATGCAAGTTGAAGTTACTTGTTTCTTGGTTACCGAAATATAATTCAAAATGAGCAGCAATGGAACTGGAGCCAACTTCAGAAAGAGTTGTTTTTTTATTTTTTTCAATGCATGATTCAGGTTTTCCATTAATAAAAATGCTTGGTGTTTAAATATGCACAATAGGCTAGAATATCATAAATGTGAAATGAAGTTAATTTTATTGCACTTGCCACCTTGGTGAAAATGAATTCACTGGCACGAAACCAGGAATATACCTGAACTACTGATGGAAAAAAAAAAAAAAGTCAGTTCGGTGGTATGGTATAAAATCTGAGAAGGGGTTTTGAGGTTGTGATGAAGGAAAGGTAAAGGACATGATTCAGATTATTCAAACAATCCCCAGAAATCATTCAATAAAAAAGCATACATCTATTCCTCTCTGGAACATTAAGTAATATGTTAAAGGGATATTTGTTTTGCCTTGTTAAAATGTGGTGCCTTAGTGGGTCTAAAACCTCCAGTTCATCAAGTTCCAATCCACCCGTTTAGTTTCATTAATTCAGGAAACAATAAAATGCAAAGGGAAACAATGTGGCATAGTATAGGAGGGGCATAGAGCTGCAACTCAGAAGACTGAAGAATCTGGTTTCCTTTTGTAATATAATCTAGTCTCCTTTGTGAGTAGGCCCAAACCTACCCAGTGCCCTCGAGTCAATTCCGACTCATAGTAAGCAGAAGCACCTTAATGGATATCACCACAGAAATTCATCTCTGAAGATTACTGTAAACAAAGTCTTTTAAAGAGAAAAAAAAAGGCAAATCCTGTCCAAGTCATGCTGAGGTAAACTGCTCATTCCTTGTTGCCATCGAGTCAATTTTGACTCATAGTGACCCTATAGGACAGAGTAGAATTGCCCCATAGGGTTTCCTATGAGAGCAGATCACCAAATCTTTTCTCCACAGAGCAGTTGGTGGGTTCAACAGCAGACCTTTCAGTTAGCAGCCAAGCACTTAACCATTGCACCACCAGGGCTCCTTCTCATTCCATTGCCCTCAACCACTGTCCCAGCAGGGCTGCCAAAACCAAACCTCTTGCCGTCGAGTCAATTCCAACTCATAGCGACCCTATGGGACAGGGTAGAACTGCCCCACAGGGTTTCCAAGGAGCAGCTGGTGGATTCAAACTGCTGACTTTTTGGTTAACAGCCAACTTCTTAACCGCTAGGCCACCAGGGCTCCCTGTTCTCATTCCTTAAAAAAAATAAAAAACCAAACCCGTTGCCATCGAGTTGATTCTGACTCATAGCGACCCTATAGGGCAGAGCAGAACTGCCCCATAGAGTTTCCAAGGAGTGCCTGGCAGATTCGAAATGCTGACCCTTTGATCACTTAGCCACTATGCCGCCAGGGTTTCTTAGCAATGGCAAAATGCTGAGTGAAGAAACAAAGCGCTTTAGAATAGACAGTGCAGCATCTTGATTTCAGAAGAGTGTAACTAGGCTTCATGGGGCTTTCAATGGCTGATTTTCAAAAGCAGATCCCAGGCCTTTCTAGGTGTCTCTGGTGGATTCAAATGGCCAACTGCCAACCATTCAGTTAGCAGCCAAGCTCTTAACTGTTGCGCCACCAAATGCATATCTCAAATTTACCTGTTAAGAGCAAATAGAAGGCTAGAGATTAGAATCTCAAAAGAAGTGAGAACCTCAGAAAAGGGAAAGATTTAAGTGAGGGGGAAGTTTAAGATTGTTATATACATCACTCTTTCTCCATTGGAGGCCCCACTCAGAAAGTCACAAAACATTTCCAAGTCTCACATTTTTAACTACAATATGCAGAATGATTAAAAAAAAAAAACTTGAAAAACTAAAAACCCAACAGTACTATTGGCTGGTCCTAAATCTTCCTTAAATTGCACTTATCTAAATTGAATTTTTTTTTAGTCAAGCCTTTGATATTTTTCTGGACAGATTTTTCTATATAATTATATTCACCTTTAGTGATATATATCTTGATTTAGATTTTACTCTATGAAGTGTAAACTCTACGTAAATTTATTTTATGTCTTCACAGTTTCATTAGTCCCAGAAGTGTTTACAAAACATTTCAGTTTCTCATGATTTTCACAATTGAACTGACAGCCAATTAAGCATCATCTGAGATTTTCCAGAGAACTTGCTATTCTGTTTTACTGCCGTGGAATGTTTGTTGCTAACTCCTTCCAGGTGATACGTATTTACTGTTTGTGGTTGTTCTGGGAACCATACTCACCTGTTTAGACGTGAAAAATTACCTTCACTATACTTCAGCACAATATAGATTTTCTTAAGGCTACATCTTAACTTAAATAATACTCTGCTTCATTTACTCATCTTCCTAAATCTTATCATCAATTCATTTTATGGAGCAATTCAACTATTTTTGTCATTCTTAGCAGTGTGTCTGTTTTTTAAAATGTTGCCTCAAATTGCATATAAACTATGGCAATCTATAATTCTCTAAGACAAAAATGAAGCTAAATATAATTTGGAATTATTTTTCCTGAAAGATGTTGCCAGCTAGTTTGTTTTGAGCGTCTTTTCTTCCTAAACTTATTTTATTGGATTTTACATGTGGAATTTAAAGTCAATCAATGGAGTTTGTTTCACAATTTTATTTTCCTTTTGGTTTTTGTTTTTTGTTCTTTTACCTATTCTATACCAATGCCCTTCTTTATGTAGAAGGTCATTGACAGTTTTGACCATAGTTCATTTCATTTTCATCCATAAATGTTTGGTAGAATTTACGGAAAAATCACCTGGGTCTGGAGCTTCTTTTGTGGAGAGAATTTTGATTAAAAAATCAATTTCTTTAACTGAAATAAGGCAATTCATATTTGCTCTTTGATCTTATGCCAGTTTTGGTAAATTGTGTTTGTCAAAGACTGTCTATTTTATTTAATTGTCAAATTTATTAGCATATGTTGTTGTTGTTGTTAGGTGTCATCAAGTCGTTTCCAGGTCATTGCGACCCTATGTAAAACAGAACGAGACACCGCCCAGTCCTGTGCCATCCTCACAATCCTTGTTACGCTTGAGCCCATTGCTGAAACCACTATGTCAATCCATCTCATTGAAGGTCTTTCTCTTTTTTGTTAACCCTCTACTTTACCAAACATGATGTCCTTCACCAGGGACTGATCCCTCCTGATAACCTGTCCAAAGTATGTGAGACATAGGCTTGCCATCCTTGCTTCTAGGGTGCATTCTTGCTGTACTTCTTCCGAGACAGATTTGTTCATTCTTTTGGCAGTCCATGGTATATTCAATATTCTTCGCCAGCACCACAATTCAAAGGCATTGATTTTTCTTTGGTCTTCTTATTCATCGTCCAGCTTTCACATGCACGTGAGACATTCAAAAAACACCATGGCTTGGGTCAGGCACACATTAGCTTTCAAGGTAACATCTTTGCTTTTTGACACTTTAAAGAGGTGTTTTCAAGCAGATTTACTCAATGCACTGCTGCTTTTGATTTCCTGATTGTTGCTTCCATGAGTGTTGAATCTGGATCAGAGTAAAATGAAATCCTTAACAACTTCAATCTTTTCTCCATTTGTATTGATCTTGCTTAATTTGTCCAGTTGTGAGAAGTTTTTGTTTTCTTCATCTTGAGGTGTAATCCATACTGAAGGCTGTGGTCTTTGATCTTCATCAGTTAAGTGCTTCAAGCCCTCTTCACTCTTAGCAAGCAAGGTTGTGTCATCAGCATAACTTAGGTTGTTAATAAGTCTTTCTCCAACCTTGATCCCCCATTCTTCTTCATAGAGTCCAGCTTCTTGGATTATTTGCTCAGCATACAGATTGAATAGGTATAAGGAAAGGATATAACCCTGATGCACACCTTTCCTGACTTTAAACCACACAAGTATCCCCTTGTTCTATTCAAATGTCTACCTCTTGGTCTATGTACAGGTTCCTCATGAGCACAATTAATGATCTGGAATTCCCATTTTTCCCAATGTTATCCATAACTTGCTATGATCCACAGAGTCAAGTGTCTTTGCATAATCATAAGACACAGGTAAACATCCTTCTGGTATTATCTGCTTTCAGCCTGGATCCATCTGACATCAGCAGTGGTATACCTGGTTTCATGTACTCTTCTGAATCCAGCTTGAATTTCTGACAGTTCCTTGTTGATACACTGCTGCAGCTCTTTTTGAATGATCTTCAGCAAAATTTTACTTGTATGTGATACTAATGATACTGTTTGATATTTTCCACATTCAGTTGGATCACCTTCCTTGGGAATAGGCATAAATATGGATCTCTTCCAGTCAATTGGCCAGGTAGGGGTCTTCCATATTTCTTAGCATAGACCAGCGAGCACTTCCAGCACTGCGTCCGTTTGTTGAAATATCTCAGCTGGTATTCTGTCAATTCCTGGAGCCTTGTTTTTCACCAAGGTCTTCAGTACATCTTGGACTTCTTAGATGCTGTTTGCTGGAACAATTCAGTCAGACAATCAAAAATACTGGATATTTCAGAGCTAAAAATGAAAAAGATCATAGGTGCTAAAAATTGCAGTATTTTTGAGACACCTTTTTCTTTGGAAAGTAACCAAGGCTTCAGTAACTGTATGGCATCAGTCCACAGTCATCATGATTGTAGTGCCATTATGATGGTAGATGGCCACCATTGATTTCTTCTCTGCCTATAAAAGTGTCCCATATTCCCATCAAGAGGTAGATGATAGAGCTTATTCCTCCCCTCCTCTTGAATCTGGGATGGCCTTAGTGACTTGCTTGATGGATAACCTGTGGCAGAAGTGATGTTCTGGGGCTTCCAAAGCTAGGTCATAAAAAGCCTTGCAGTTTCCCCATGGACTTCTTGCAACATAGTCTGGGGAAACAAGTTTCCATGTAGCAAATCAGACTACCTTGAGCTCACTATGCTCTAAAAGCCATGTAAAGACGCTCCAGTCAACAGTTGAGTCTAGCCTTCTAGCCGTACCTGTCAAGGCACCAGACCTGTAAGTGAAGCCATCTTGAACTTTATAAAACAGCTCATCTGCCACTAATGCCACTAAGTGACTTCAGTTGATGCTATGTGGAACAGAAGAATCACCTTGGACTTGTAGTTTTCTTTGTGGAGATTTTCTTTTTAAATAAAAAATTCCATTTCTTTAATAGAAATAAGTCAATTCCAAATTCCAACCAATGAAATAGTGAAATATAATAAAAAGTTTGCTGTTTAAAACACTAAATTTGGGGATTATTATGCTGAAAAAGATAACTAAAACCATGACTTTATGTAAATAGAAGCAAACAGTCCTATCACGTGGCTCTGTGATATTCCAGATTAGTTGAGAAAGAACTTGGAAAAAATGCCACCACCACCAAGTCTGAGATATTAAGTAGCGTCTCTACCCCCTAGGCAATCTCATTCTTCTCCTCCATGGTACTAGAATGGGAATAAAATTTCTAAAAATTAGGGAATACAGCTATTTCAATTTAAGCTAATTGTTTCTTTCTTTCTAGTCTTCAGACTATTCAGACTTATTCTTATGCTCAACATGCTGAAACAAATAAAACTTTCAGTTTATTAGGTGTCATCTTGAAGAAAATAAAAAAAAAATCATACATGAAAAAATATTTGAGTTGTGATTCAAGGGTTAAACTGTGAAGTTTTGACTGGTTAACATGCTGAGCTGACTCAGATTTCAGAATGCTTTGACAGAAATCTCTGTGAATAAATGAATCTGCAACAGTTTTGCCTCCTGAGAGAATTCTGCCTTACTGGGATGTTAAAAAGGCTTTATGTTTGCTTCATCTGGAGCCTTGAGCAACTTACAAGGTACTCTGAGGTTTGCTGCTCTAGCCAAGAGGAGTGTACGCAGTACAAGAAAGGTGAGTGTATAAAAAAAAAAAAAAATGACTGCTAAATTTAATCAAATCTCCAATGCTTTTTAAACAATACCTTGGATCATAAATTACTTTTCCTAAAAGCCTAATAGGTAATTTGACCTGGTGAGAACGTAATTGGAAATTGTATGTAAAGTAATTGAATATGTCTATTGTGAATTGTTAATCTTCCTTTTTATTCTTTAACACACAATAATTATAACAGGAAACAGTCAATATAATAGCTGAAGTCATTGATTCCTTTTCTGCTCAAGCAAATATAATTCTCACTTAAAAAACAAAACAGAGGAATGGTTACCATTAATGAATGATCTCCTTGGGGCATACTAAAAAAAAAAAAACATAAAGCTCAAATGGATACCTTTCTTCTATAAAGCTAGCTCTTTTTATTTTAGCTTTAAAGTAGTACTGTCTAATTGTTTGGATCACTGAAGGAAGTAAAGAGAAGGTGAACTGACATACATGCCTATAGACACTGAAAGGAAACAGACTCAGATGACTAAATTTCTAGTCTTGTTTTTAGCTCAGAAGGACAATTTCAAAGTATTTTTGTATTCCCTTAACAAAAGTCATTAACTAGAGTATAAACTTTTTAAAGAAAATGGCTTGTGAACAATAAATCACACATATCCTAAAGCTATATTGCTGGGTTAGTTCATAAATGTTATCATTTCACAGAGTTCATTTTTCAGGATACACCAAGATCTACTTTAGCAGTAGAGTGGTTTGTATTTTGCAACCATTTTAGGGAATTGAGTAGAAATGCTATCTTACCACTTCAGACTAGTAAAATATGTTGTTGTTGTTAGGTGTCATCTAGTCGGTTCCGATTCATAGCAACCCTGTGTACAACAGAACGAAACACTGCCTGGTCCTGCACCATCCTCTCAATCGTTGTTATGCTTGAGCCTGTTGTTGCAGCCGCTGTGCCAATCTATCTCTACAGCTTCCTCTTTTTCGCTGACCCTCTACTTTACCAAGCAAGATGTCCTTCTCCAGGGACTGATCCCTCCTGATAACATGTCCAAAGTACGTGAGACATAGTCTCGCTGTCTTTGCTTCTAAGGAGCATTCTGGCTGTATTTCTTCCAAGACAGATGTGTTCGTTCTTTTGGCAGTCCATGGTATATTCAATATTCTTTGCCAACACTGTAACTCAAAGGCATCAATTCTTCCTCAGTCTACCTTTTTCATTGTTCAGCTTTCATATGCATAGGAGGTGACTGAAAACACTATGGCTTGGGTGAGGCACATCTGAGTCTTTAAGGTGACATCTTTCGAAGGTCTTCTTTTGCAGCAGATTTGTCCAAAGAGATGTGTCTTTTAATTTCTTGACTGGGGTTTCCATGGATGTTAATTGCGGATCCAAGTAAAATGAAATTCTTGACAACTTCAATCTTTTCTGCCTTTATCATGATGTTGCCTATTGGTCCAGTTGTGAGGATTTCTGTTCTCCTTAAGTAAAATATAGAGTAATATAAGTATTGATCCTGATATACTGCAGCCACTCTGGATTTCAAAATTAGGGAGGTTTATAAGATATTCAAATGTTATGGTTATTGGGGTGCATCAAAAAAAGGTTGGTCGAGTTTGGAGGTGGGGCCAAGATGGCGGAATAGACAGACACTTCCGGCGAGCCTTCTTTACAACAAAGACCCCCAGAAAAACAAGTGAAACAAGTATGTTTGTGACAAGCTGGGAGCCCTGTGCTTCAAAGGCAAGCTTAGAAAACGAACTGAGGGGCAGGGGGAGGAAGAGATGGTTCAGAAGCGGAGAGGAGTTACCAGACCTGAATCGCGGGGAGCCCTCAGGCACCATTTCTGGAGCAGCGGCGGCAGGCTGGTACTAGCATTCGGCCACACTTTCCTTAAGGAGAAGCAACCAGCCTTACAGCCTACCCGTACCTCCAGAACCAGAGAAGAACTGCACTCTCAGCAAAAGCTAAGTACTTGCGTATATTTTACCGTGCCCCCTCACCCCCAAGCCGGCTTTGGCGGCTGAATTCCCTGGGCCTGAGATAGGCACTGTTGAGCACCTAGAACCATCCTCCAGGCCTTGGGGAAGGAAAAAATTTGCAACTGGGGGAAAAGATAATTTGCTAGCTTCACTAACCGGGGGGAGCTCAGGACAGAAGTGGCTCTTGTACAGGCATAAACCATCCATGGACTTTGAGTACTTTTCCCTTCTGCATGGACCTGTGTGGGCCTATTTCAGGAGAATAGGCCCTTGTTGGCAGACTCCAACTATTTCAGCTGTGCAGTGGAGAGGTGGGTGTTTGACGTTTGACATTGCTTTGCCTATCAAACAAGGTCCTCACCTACCCATAACAGAGACCTAAGGACTGGTAGCTCCACTCAGGTAGCCCAGCCACCCGCGACAGGGGTCCAAAGATAACTGGTACCTCCCAGTCCTTACGACCAAAAACTTTGGGTGCCCATGGTCCCTCTGCAGAACTCACCCACCTACACGCTCTAGAAAACAGAGACGCACTTTACTCAGAGACACTCAGGGGTTGGTTCTCAGCCCCCCGCCTTGTTCAGAGCATGACCCCATGCTGCAATCAGATACGGGTATATATGCCGATCACCCCTGCCCCTCTAAGACTGTAGGATGGAGCCTGTACAACACACTTGATGATCAGCTACCTGGAAACCTGAGCTGAATTCATACAAGAAAACTGAATGGACTCCTAGACTGATATACGGGGTAACAGCTCTAACCATCTGGGGACAGGCTGTCAGAGCTCCAAAGGCAAAAATAATCAAGCTAGCTCACTCAAGCAACCCATGTAGGTGTACCATAACAAAACAAAGCAAGCAGCTACGACACAGTAAGCAAACATAAACTAATACAATAACTTATAGATGGCTCGGAGACAACAGTCAATATGGAGTCACATAAAGAAACAGACCATGATCACCTCAACAGGCTCTCAAAACAAAGAATCCAGGGATCTTCTAGATGAAAGTGCATTCCTGGAATTACCAGAGCCAGAATACAAAAGTTTAATACACAGAACCCTTCAAGACATCAGGAAGGAAATTTGGCAATATGCAGAACAAACCAAGGAACACACAGATAAAGCAACTGAAGAACTTAGATTATTCAGAAACATAATGAAAAGTTTAATAGGATGGAAAAATCCATAGACAGACAGCAATCAGAAATTCAGAAGATTAACAATAAAATTACAGAAGTAGACAACTCAATAGAAAGTCAGAGGAGCAGAATTGAGCAAGTAGAAACCAGAATTTCTGAACTCGAAGATAAATCACTTGGCACTAATATATTTGAAGAAAAATCAGATAAAAGAATTTTAAAAAATAAGGAAACTTAAGAATGATGTGGGACTGTATCAAGAGAAATAGCCTATGAGTGATTGGAGTACCAGAACAGGGAGGGATAACAGAAAATACAGAGAAACTTGTTGAAGATTTGTTGGCAAAAAACTTCCCTGATATCACGAAAGATGAGAAGATATCTATCCAAGATGCTCATCGAACTCCACATAAGGCAGATGTTAAAAGAAAGTCACCAAGACATTATAATCAAACTTGCCAAAACCAAAGATAAAGAGAGAATTATAAGAGCAACGAGGGATAAACGAAAAGTCACCTACAAAGGAGAGCCAATAAGAATAAGCTTGGACTACTTCGCAGAAACCATGCAGGCAAGAAGGCAATGGGATGACACATTTAAAAAATTGAAGGAAAAAAACTCCCTGACAAGAATCATACATATCCAGCAAAACTGTCTCTTAAATATGAAGGTGAAGTTAAGACATTTCCAAATAAACACAAGTTTAGGGAATTCGTAAAAACCAAACCAAAACTACAAGAAATACTAAAGGGAGTTCTTTGGTTAGAAAATCAATAATATCGGGTATCAACCCAAGACTAGAATGCTGGGCAGAGCAACCAGAAGTCAACCTAGACAGGGAAATCCAAAAACACAAAGCAAGAATATAAAAAATGGAAAAAAAAAAAGCTCAAAACAGAGTAATAGTGATGTTATTGTATAAAAGTGATATTATTGTTAAAATAATAAGAGAGACTAAGAAATGTAATCATACACCTTCCACATGGAGAGGAAGATATAGCGATACGAAGAAATAAAAGTTAGGTTTAAATTTAGAAAAATAGGGGTAAATAGTAAGGTAACCACAAAGGACACAAACTATCCTACTCATCAAAATAAAATACAAGGGAAAAATACAGACAAAGCAGAAATGAACAACAACAAATATGAGGAAAGGACAATATATCAAGATAATCTTAGCACATAAAATTAAGTGGGAAAAAGAAACTGTCAACAACACACAAAAAAAGACATCAAAATGATAGCACCAAATTCATACCTATCCATAATTACCCTGAATGTAAATGGACTAAATGCACCAATAAAGACACAGAAAGTGGCAGAATGGATTAAAAAACAAGATCCAACTATGTGCTGCCTACAAGAGACACACCTTAGACTTAGAGACACAAACAAACTAAAACTCAAAGGATGGAAAAAAATGTATCAAGCAAACAACAATCAAAAAAGAGCAGGAGTGGCAATATTCATTTCTGACAAAATAGACTTTAAAGTTAAATCCATCATAAAGAGTAAGGAAGGACACTATAAAATGATTAAAGGGATAATACACCAAGAAGATAGAACCATATTGAATATTTATGCACCCAGTGACAGGGCTGCAAGATACATAAAACAAACTCTATCAGCATTGAAAAATGAGATAGACAGCTCCACGATAATAATAGGAGACTTCAACACACCACTTTCAGTGAAGGAAAGGACACCCACAAAGAAGCTCAATAAAGACACAGAAAATCTAAATGCCACAATCAACCAACTTGACCTCATAGACATATACAGAACACTCCACCCAACAGCAGCCAAGTATACTTTCTTTTCTAGTGCACATGGAACATTCTCTAGAATAGACCACATATTAGGTCATAAAGCAAGCCTTGGCAGAATCCAAAACATTAAAATATTACAAAGTATCTTCTCTGACCATAAGGCCATGAGAGTGGAAATGAATAATAGGAAAAGCAGGGAAAAGAAATCAAACACTTGGAAACTGAACAATACCCTGCTCAAAACAGACTGGATTACAGAAGACATTAAGGATGGAATAAAGAAATTCATAGACTCCAATGAGAATGAAAACACTTCCTATCAGAACCTTTGGGACACAGCAAAAGCGGTGCTCAGAGGCCAATTTACGTCAATAAATGCACACATCCAAAAAGAAGAAAGGGACAAAATTAAAGAATTATCCCTACAACTTGAACAAATAGAGAGCAGCAAAAGAAACCCACAGGCACCAGAAAATAAATAAATAATAAATATTAGAGCTGAACTAAATGAAATAGAAAACGGAAAAACAATTGAAAGAATTAACAAGACCAAAAGCTGGTTTTTTGAAAAAATCAACAAAATGGATAAACCACTGGCCAAAGTGACAAAAGAAAAACAAGAGAGGAAGCAAATAACCTGAATAAGAAATGAGATGGGCGACATTACAACAGACCCAACTGAAATTAAAAGAATCATATCAGATTACTATGAAAAATTGGACTCTAACAAATTTGAAAACCAAGAAGAAATGGATAAATTCCTAGAAACACACTACCTACCTAAACTAGCACAAACAGAGGTAGAACAACTAAATAGACCCATAACAAAAGAAGAGTTCGAAAAGGTAATCAAAAAACTCCCAACAAAAAAAAAAAGCCCTGGTCCAGACAGCTTCACTGCAGAGTTCTACGAAACTTTCAGAGAAGACTTAACACCACTACTACTAAAGATATTTCAGAGCATAGAAAAGGATGGAATACTACCAAACTCATTCTATGAAGCCACCATATCGCTGATACCAAAACCAGGTAAAGACACCACAAGAAAAGAAAAGTGTAGACATATATCCCTCATGAATGTAGATGCAAAAATCCTCAACAAAATTCTAGCCAGTAGGATTCAACAACATATCAAAAAAAAAATAATTCACCACGACCAAGTGGGATTCATACCAGGTATGCAGGGATGGTTCAATATTAGAAAAATAATTAATGTAACCCACCACATAAATAAAACAAAAGATAAGAATTACATGATTTTATCAATTGACGCAGAAAAGACATTTGACAAAGTTCAATACCCATTCATGATAAAAACTCTCAGCAAAATAGGAATAGAAGTAAACTTCCTCAATATAATAAAGGATATTTCTACAAAGCCAACAGCCAACATCACCCTTAATGGAGAGAGCTTGAAAGCATTCCCACTGAGATCGGGAACCAGATAAGGATGCCCTTTACCACTGCTCTTATTAAACATTGTGTTGGAGGTCCTAGCTAGAGCAATTAGGCTAGATAAAGAAATAAAGGGCATCCAGATTGGCAAGGAAGAAGTCAAAGTATCTCTATTTGCAGATGACATGATCTTATACACAGAAAACTCTAAGAAATCCTCCAGGAAACTACTCATACTAATAGAAGAGTTCAGCAGAGTATCAGCATACAAGATAAACATACAAAAATCTACACCAACAAAAAGAACATCGAAGAGGAAATCACTAAATCAAAGCCATTTACAGTAGCGCCCAAGAAAATAAAATACTTAGGAATAAATCTTACCAGAGATGTAGAAGATGTATACAAAGAAAACTACAGTACACTTCTGCAAGAAACCAAAAGAGACTTACCTAAGTGGAAAAACATACTTTGCTCATGGACAGGAAGACATAACATTATAGAAATGTCTATTCTACCAAAAGCGATCTATACATTTAATGCAATTCCGATTCAAATCCCAACGACATTCTTTAAGGAGATGGAGAAACAAATCGCCAACTTCATATGGAAGGGAAAGAGGCTCCGGATAAATAAGGCATTACTTAAAAAGAAGGACAAAGTGGGAGGCCTTACTTTACCTGATTTTAGAACCTATTATACCGCCACAGTAGTCAAAACAGCCTGGCACTGGTACAACAACAGATACATGGACCAATGGAAAAGAATTGAGAATCCAGACATAAATCCATCCACGTATGAGCAGTTGATATTTGACAAAGGCCCCAAAACAGTTAAGTAGGGAAAAGACAGTCTTTTTAACAAATGGCACTGGCACAACTGCATATCCATCTGCAAAAAAAATGAAACAAGACCCATACCTCACTCCATGCACAAAAACGAGCTCAGAATGGATCAAAGACCTAAATATAAAATCTAAAACGATAAAGGTCATAGAAGAAAATATAGGGACAACGTTAGGAGCACTAATACATGGTATAAACAGTATACAAAACATTATTAAGAATGCAGAAGAAAAACTAGATAACTGGGAGCGCCTAAAAATCAAATACCTATGCTCATCCAAAGACTTCACCGAAAGAGTTAAAAAGATTACCTAGAGACTGGGGAAAAGTTTTTGATACTGCAAAAACTCAACTACAAAAACAAATAACCCAATTAAAAATTGGCAAAGGATATGAACAGGCACTTCACTAAAGAAGACATTCAGGTAGCTAACAGATACATGCAGAAATGTTCACGATCATTACCCATTAGAGAAATGCAGATCAAAACTACAATGAGATTTCATCCCACTCCAACAAGGCTGACATTAATCCAAAAAACACAAAATAATAAATGTTGGAGAGGCTGTGGAGCGATTGGAACACTTCTACACTGCTGGTGGGAATGTCAAATGGTACAACCACTTTGGAAATAGATTTGGCGCTTCCTTAAAAAGCTAGAAATAGAACTACCGTACGACCCAGCAATCCCACTCCTCAGAATATATCCTAGAGAAATAAGAGCTTTTATACAAATGGATATATGCACACCCATGTTTATTGCAGCACTGTTTACAATAGCAAAAGCATGGAAGCAACCAAGGTGCCTATGAATGGATGAATGGATAAATAAATTATGGTATGTTCACACAATGGAATACTACGCATCGATAAAGAACAGTGAGGAATCTGTGAAACATTTCATAACATGGAGGAACCCGGAAGGCATTATGCTGAATGAAATCAGTCAGTTGCAAAAGGACAAATATTGTATAAGACCACTACTATAAGAACTTGAGAAATTGTTTAAACTCAGAAGAAAACATTCTTTTGTGGTTACGAGAAGGGGGAGGGAGGGAGGATGGGAGAGGGGTATTTACTAATTAGATGGTAGATAAGAACTACTTTAGGTGAAGGGAAAGACAGCACACAGTACAGGGGAGGTCAGCACAATTGGACTAAACCAAAAGCAAAGAAGTTTCCTGAATAAACTGAATGCTTCGAAGGCCAGCGTAGCAGGGGCAGGGGTCTGGGGACCATGGTTTCAGGGGACAACTAAGTCAATTGGCATAATAAAATCTATTACCAAAACATTCTGCATCCCACTTTGAAGAGTGGTGTCTGGGGTCTTAAACGCTAGCAAGCAGCCATTTAAGATTCATCAGTTGGTCTCAACCCACCTGGATCAAAGGAGAATGAAGAACATCCAGGACACAAGGCGATTACGAGCCCAAGAGACAGAAAGGGCCACATGAACCAGAGACTACATCATCCTGAGACCAGAAGAACTAGATGGTGCCCGGCTACAACCAATGACTGCCCTGACAGGGAACACAACAGAGAACCCCTGAGGGAGCAGGAGAGCAGTGGGATGCAGACCCCAAATTCTCATAAGACCAGACTTAATGGTCTGACTGAGACTAGAAGGACCCCAGTGGTCATGGCCCCCAGACCTTCTGTTGGCCCAGGACAGGATGCATTCCTGAACCCAACTCTTCAGACATGGATTGGACTGGACAATGGGTTGGAGAGGGATGCTGGTGAGGAGTGAGCTTCTTGGATCAGGGGACACTTGAGACTATGTTGGCATCTCCTGCCTGGAGGTGAGATGAGAGGGTGAAGGGGGTTAGAAGCTGGTGAAATGGACACGAAAAGAGAGAGTGGAGGGAGAGAGCGGGCTGTCTCATTAGGGGGAGAGTAACTGGGTGTATGTAAGTTTTTGTGTGAGAGACTGACTTGATTTGTAAACTTTCACTTAAAGCACAATAAAAATTATTTAAAAAAAAAAAAGTTGGTCACCTAAATCCTAGTCCTCTACAAAAATCACAGTATATTATACAAATTACTTGAAAAATGGAACTTAACTTGGGTTCAAAAATTAGTTGCAATCTATTATTATTGAAATTAAAGTAAAAAATTTCTTCATATAAATGTGATCAAAGTAGATATGCCAAAAAATATTTGCATTTAAGATTATCTTTATCAAGGAGAGGCCAAGTTGACAGAATAATCATATACTTCCTGAGGTCCCTCCTACAACAAAGACCTGAAAAAACAAGTGAATCCATTATATATGACACTCTAGGAGCCCTGAACATCAAAGACAAAGTTGAGGAGTCAGACTGAGTGGCAGGGGGAGGGACAGACAGTTCAGAAACAGCGAAGAAGTGCTAGACTTGAGCTAGCCAGCACTCTGTAGGCTGGATCCCCTAGGGCACATGGGCTGAGGGAAGCAGTAGTGCTCTGGACACATTTTACCACATCAGGAGAGACGGGAGGACAGAGAGTCTGCAAAAGCCTCCAGAGCCAGTGGGAAGTGGCGCTGAATTCAAAAGATTAGCAATACAATTTCAGAATTAGACAACTCCGTAGAAAGTCATAGGAGCAGAATTGATATCGTGAAAGACAAGAAAATATCTATCCAAGTAGTTCATCGAACCCCACACAGGGTAGATCCCAAAAGAAAGTCACCAGGACATATTATAATCAAACTTGCCAAAACCAATGATAGAGAGTTTTAAGAGTGCCTAGATATAAATGAAACGTCTCCTACAAAGGAGAGTCAATAAGACTAAGCTCTGACTACTCAGCAGAAACCATGCAGCCAAGACGGCAAAGGAATGACATATATAAAGCCTTGGAAGAAAAAAATTGCCAGCTAAGAATTATATATCCAACAAAACTGTCTCTCAAATATCAAGGCAAAATTAGGGCATTTCCAGATAAACAGAAGTTAAAGGAATTTGTAAAAACCAAACCAAAATTACAAGAGGTATTAGAGGGAGTTCTAGAGAACCAATAATATCAGATAACAACCCAAGAGAACCAACAGTATCAGATAACAACCCAAGACTAGAACACAGGACAGAATAACCAGATATCAACCCAGATAAGGAAGTCACAAAAATAATTCAAAGCTAAAAACACTGAAAATAGAAAAACAGAGATGTCAATATGTAAATGCTGACATTAAAACAAAAAAAGAGGGCCTAAATAGTGTAGTTACAGAACTTTAATATGGAGATGAAGGCTATATGAAGAAATAAAAAATTGGTTTAAACTTAGAAATACAGAGGTAAATTTTAAGGTAACCACAAAGGAAACTAACAAATCTACCCATCAAAATAAAAAAGAGGAAAAACTTGAAGACTCAGCAAATACAAAATCAACAATGATGAAAATACACAAAGAAAAATGACTCAGCACAGAAAATAAGTGAGACAAACTATCAACACCACAAAATAAATAAATAAATACATCAAAATGACAGCACTAAACTCATACCTATCAATAATTCACTGAATATAAATGGGCTAAATGCACCAGTAAAGAGACAGAGTGGCTAAAAAAAACACAATCTATCTATATGCTGTCTACAAGAGACAAATCTTAGACTCAAAGACACAAACAAACCAAAGCTTGATGGAAAAAAAATACATCAAGCAAACAACAACCAAAAAAGCAGGAGTGGCAATATTAACCTCTGACAAAAATAGACTTTAAAGCAAAATCCACCACAAAGGATGTGGAAGGACACTATATAATGACTAAAGGGTTGGTACATCAGGAAGACATAACCGTAATAAATATGTATGTACCCAATGACAAGGCCCCAAAATACATAAAACAAACTGTAATACTATTGAAAAGGGAAATAGAGAGCTTCACAATAAAAGAGACCTCAACATACCACTTGAGAAGGACAGAACATCTAGAAAGAACTCAGTAAAGATACAGAAGATCTAAATGCTACAATCAACCAACTTGACCTCATACACATATACAGAACACTCCATCCAAAAGCAGCCAAGTATACTTTCTTTTCCAATGCACACAGAACATTCTCCAGAATAGACAACGTATTAAGCCATAAACCAAGCCTTAACAGAATCCAGAACATCGAAATATTACAAAGCATCTTTTCTGAACATAAAGCCATCAAAGTAGAAATCAATAACAGAAAATGCAAAGAAAAAATAATCAAATACATGGAAACTGAACAACACCTTGCTCAAAAACTACTGGGTTACAGAAGAAATCGAGGGTGGAATAAAGAAATTTGTAGAATCAAATGAGAATGAAAACACATCTTACCAGAACCTTTGGGACACAAGAAAATCAGTGCTCAGAGGCCAATTTATAGCAATAAATGCACACATTCAAAAAAAGAAGGGTCAAAATCAAAACATTAACACTACAACTTCAACATATAGAAAGAGAACAGCAAAAGAAGCCCTTGGGCACCAGAAGAAAGGAAATAAAGACTAGAGCAGAAATAAATGAAATAGAGAATAGAAAAATAATTGGAAGAGTCAACAGGATCAAAAGCTGGTTCTTTGAAATGATCAACAAAATCGATAAACCATTAACAAAACAGACAAAAAAAACAAACAAACAAACAGAAGAAGCAGCAAATAACCCAAATAAATAATGAGATGGGCCATATCACAATACACCCAAATGAAATTAAAAGGTTCATAACAGAATACTGTGAAAAGTTGTACTTCAAGGAATTTGAAAACCTAGAGAAAATGGACAAAATTCTAGAAACATACTACCTACCTAAACTGACACAGAGGTAGAACAACTAAATAAACCTGTAACAAAAAAAGAGTTTGAGGAACTAATTTAAAACTCCCAACAACAACAACAACAAAAGCCCTGGCCCTGATGGCTTCAGTGGAGAATTCTACCAAACTTTCAGAGAAGAGTTAACACCACTACTACTAAAGGTATTTCAGAGCATAGAAAAAGATGGAATACTCCCAAACTCATTCTATGAAGCCAGCATAACCCTGATACCAAAACCAGATAAAGACACCGCAAAAAAAGAAAATTACAGACCAATATCCCTCATGAACACAGATGCAAAAATCCTCAAAAAAATTCTAACCAATAGAATTCAACAACATATCAAAAGAATAATTCATTATACCCAGTATGCAGGGATGATTTGATATTAGAAAAACAATCAATGTAATCCACCACATAAATAAAAAGATAAGAGCCACATGATCTTATGAATTGATGCAGAAAAAGCATTTGGCAAAGTCCAACACTGATTCATGATTAAAAACTCTCAGCAAAATAGCAATAGAAGGGAAATTCCTCAACATGATAAAGGGCATTTATACAAAGCCAACAGCCAACATCATCCTAAATGGAGAGAGCCTGAAAGCACTCCACTTGAGAACGGGAACCAGACAAGGATGCTCTTTATCACCACGCTTATTCAACATTATACTGGAGGTCCTAACCAGAGCCATTAGGCTAGACAAAGAAATAAAGGGCATCCAAATTGGTAACGAAGAAGTAAAAGTATCCCTATTTACAGGTGATATGATCTTATACACAGAAAACCCCAAAGAATCCACAAGAAAACTACTGGAACTAATAGAAGAGTTCAGCAAAGTATCATGATACAAGATAAACATACAAAAATCAGTGAGTTTCCTCTACACCAACAAAGAGAACATCAAAGAGGAAAGCACCAAATCAATATCATTTATAATAGCCCCCAGGAAGATAAAATACTTAGAAATAAATCTAACCAGAGACATAAAAGAGCCATACAAAGAAAACTACAAGACACAAGTGCAAGAAACCAAAAGAGACCTACAGAAGTGGAAAAGCATACCTTGTTCACAGATAGGAAGACTCAACGTTGTAAAAATGTCTATTCTACCAAAAGCGATCTATAGATAAAATGCAATTCTGATCCAAACTTCAATGACATTTTTTAATGAGATGGAGAAATAAATCACCAACTTCATATGGAAGGGAAAGAGGTCCCTGATAAGTAAAGCATTACTGAAGAAAAATAACAAAGTGGAAGGCCTCACACTCCCTGATTTTAGAACCAATTATACAGCCACAGTAGTCAAAATACTCTGGTACTGGTGCAACAACAGATACATTGACCAATGGAACAGAATTGAGAATCTGGACATAAATCCATCCATATAGGAGCAGCTAATATTTGACAAAGGCCCAAAGTCCATTAAATGGGGAAAAGACAGTCTCTTTAACAAATGGTGCTGGCATAACTTGATAGTCATCTGCAAAAACTGAAACAATACCCATACCTCACACCATGCACAAAAACTAACTCAAAATGGACCAAAGACCTAAATATAAAATCTAAAACAATAAAGATCATGAAAGAAAATATAGAGACAGCACTAGGAGCCCTCATACATGGCATAAACAGTATACAAAACATCACTGACAACGCACAAACACCAGAAAAAAAACTAGATTAACTGGGAGCTTCTAAAAATCAAACATTTACACTCATCCAAAGACTTCACCAAAAGAGTAAAAAGATTACCTAGAGACTGGGAAAAAGTTTTTAGCTACGACATTTCCAATCAGTGCCTGATCTCTAAAACCTACATGATACTGCAAAAACTCAACAACAACAACAAAAAAGATAAGTAACCCAATTAAAAAATGGTCAAAGGATGTGAACAGGCACTTCACCAAAGAAAACATTCAAGCAGCTAACAGATACATGAGGAAATGCTCACCACTATTAGCCTTTAGTGAAATGCAAATCAAAATTACAATGAGACACCATCTCACACCAACAAGGTTGGCATTAATCCAAAAAACACAAAGAAATAAATTTTGGAGAGGTTGGAACACTTATACACTGATGGTGGGAATGTAAAATGGTGCAACCACTTTGGAAATCTATTTGGCGCTTCCTTAAAAGGCTAGAAATAGAACTACTATAGGATCCAGCAATCCCACTCCTTGGAATATATCCTAGAGAAATAGGAGCCTTCACAGGAACAGATAAATGCACACCCATGTTCATTGCAGCACTGTTTTCAATAGCAAAAAGACAGAAGCAACCAAGATGCCCACCAACAGGTGAATGGATAAATAAATTATGGTATATTCACACAATGGAATACTACTCATTGATAAAGAACAATGATGGATTGGTGAAACATTTCATAACATAGAGGAATCTGGAAGGCATTGTGCTGAGTGAAATTAGTTACAAAAGGACAAATATTGTATGAGACCACTATTATAAAAACTCCAAAAACAGTTTAAACAGAAAAGAAAATATTCTTTAATAGTTATGAGGGTAGGGAGGGAGGGAGAGGTGTATTAACTAATTAGATAGAAGACAAGAATTACTTTAGGTGAAGGGAAAGACAACACACAATACAGGAGAAGGCAGCACAACTGGACTAAACTAAAAGCAAAGAAGTTTCCTGAATAAACCAAGTGCTTCAAAGGCCAGAGTAGCAGGGGTGGGGGTTTGGAGATCATGGTTTCAGGGGACATCTAGGTCAATTGACATAATGTATTAAGAAAACATTCTGCATGGCACTTTGGTGAGTGGCATCTGGGACTTAAATGCTAGCAAGAGGCCATCTAAGATGCACCTTTGGTCTCAACCCACCTGGAGCAAAGGGGAATGAAAAACACCAAAGATACAAGGTAATTATAAGCCCAAGAGACAGAAGAAAAAAGAAACAAAACCAAACCCAGTGCTGTTGAGTCGATTCCAACTCATAGCGACCCTATAGGACAGAGTAGAACTGCCCCATAGAGTTTCCAAGGAGCAACTGGTGGATTCGAACTGCTGATCCTTTGGTTAGCAGCCGTAACACTTAACCACTATGCCTCCAGGGTTTCCAAGAGACAGAAAGGGCCACATAAATCAGAGACTAAATCAGCCTGAGACCAGAAGAACTAGATGGTGCCTGGCTACAACCGATGACTGCCCTGACAGGGAACACAACAGAGAATCCCTGATGGAGCAGGAGACGAGTGGGATGCAGACCTCAAATTCTTGTAAAAAGACCAGATTAATGGTCTGACTGAGACTAGAAAGATCCTGAAGGTCATGGTCCCAGACCTTCCGTTAACCCAAGACTGAAACTATTCCCAAAGCCAACTCTTCAAACAGGGGTTGGAACTGGACTACAAGATAGAAAATGATACTGGTGAGGAGTGAGCTTCTTGGCTCAAGTAGACACAGGAGACTATGGGACAGCTCCTGTCTGGAAGGGAGGTGAAAAGGCAGAGGGGGACTTGAAACTGGCTGGATATATACAGGGAATACAGGGTGGAGAGAAGGAGTGTGCTGTCTCGTTAAGGGGAGAGCAACGAAGAGCACATAGCAAGGTGTATATAAATTTTTGTATGAGAGACTGACTTGATTTGTAAACTCTCACTTAAAGCACAATAAAAATAAAATATAAATTAAGCTTAAAACACAAATAACAGCTTTGAAAAGCAGGTGCAATTTGCAACATTCTGCTGCCATCTAGTGTTCATATATAGAATACACCTGCCCATTTTCTTTTTGTCTTTTGTGAAGTTTGATATTAATAGTATTTTCTTTTCTTTTTTTATTGTGCTTTAAGTGAAAATTTACAATTCCAGTCAGTTTCTCATACAAAAACTTATACACATTGTTACGTGACCCTAGTGCTCCCCCTATAATGTGACAGCACACTCCTCCTCTACACCCTGTAATTCCCTTGTCATTCAACCAGCTCCTGTCCCCCTCTGCCTTCTCATCTTGCCTACGGACAGGAGCTGCCCACTTAGTCTCATGAGTCCACTTGAGCTGAGAAGCACACTTCTTACCAGTGGTAACATTTTATGTCTCATAGTCCAGTCTAATCTTTGTCTGAAGAGTTGGCTCCAGGAATGGTTTTAGTTTTGGGCAACAGAGTCCGGGGGCCATGTCCTCTGGGGTCCCTCAAGTCTCAATCAGACCATTAAGTCTGGTCTTTTTAATAAAAAAAAAATTTTTTTTTCACTAGAATTTGAGTTCTGCACCTCATTTTTCTCCTGCGCCTTCAGGCACTCTCTGTTTTGTTCCCTGTCAGGGTGGTCATTGGTGGTAGCTGAACACCATCTAGTTCTTCTGGTCTCAGGTTGAGGGAGTCTCTAGTTTATGTGGCCCCTTTTGTCTCTTGGGCTCATATTTTCCTTGTATCTTTGCTCCTTTGCTCCAGGTGGGTTGGGACCAATTGATGCATCTTAGATGGCCACTTATTGGCTTTGAAGACCCTGGATACCACTCATCAAAGTGGAAATGCAGACTGTTTTCTTAATAAAACTTGTTATGCCTATTGACCTAGATGTCCCCTGAAACCATGGTTCCCAGACCCCCACCCTGCTACCCTGTCCCTCAAAGTGTGTTGCTGTCTTTGGGAAACTTCTTCACTTTTGATTTAGTCCAGTTCTGCTGATTTCTGTATTGTGTATTGTCCTTCCTTTCACCTAAAATGATTCGTCTACCACCTAGTTAATGAATACCCCTCTCCCTGCCTCCTCACCCTCGTACATCAAAGAGTGTTTTCTTCTGTGTTTAAACCTTTTCTTGAGTTCTTATAATAGTGATTTCATACAATATTTGTCCTTTCGCGACTAATTTCACTCGGCACAATGCCTTCCAGATTCATCCATGTTACAAAATATTTCAGGGATTCATCATAGTTCTTTATCATTGGGTAGTATTCCATTGTGTGAACATACCATAATTTGTTTATCCATTCATCCATTGATGGGCACCTAGGTTGTTTCCATCTTTTTACCATTGTAAACAGTGCTGCAATGAACATGGGTGTGCGTGTATCTATTTGTGTGAGGGCTCTTATTTCTCTAGGATATATTCCAAGAAGTGGGATTGCTGGATCCTACAGTAGTTCTATTTCTAGGTTTTTAAAGAAGTGCCAAATCGATTTCCAAATTGGTTGCACCATTTTACATTTCCACCAGCAGTGTATAAGGGTTCCAGCCTTTGCAGAACCTCTCCAACATTTAGTATTCTATATTTTTTGGATTAACGCAAACCTTTTTTTTTGTTGGGGTAAGATGGTGTCTCATTGTAGTTTTGATTGCATTTCTCTGATGGCTAATGATGGTGAGCATTTCCTCATGTGTCTGTTAGCCAACTGAATGTTTTCTTTGGTGAAGTATCTGCTAATATCCTTTGCCCATTTTTCAATTGGGTTATTCGCCTTTTTGTTGCTTAGGTTTTGCAGTATCCTATAGACTTTGGAGATTAGATGCTGATCAAAATTGTTGTAGCCAAAATTTTTTCCCTGTCTGTAGGTTGTCTTTTTACTATTTTGGTGAAGTCTTTGAATGAGCATAAATGTTTGATTTTTAGGAGCTCCCAGTTATCTAGTTTCGTTTCTGGTGTTTGTGTGTTGTTAGTGATGTTTTATATATTGTTTATGCCATTTACCAGGGTGGCTAGCATTGTCCCCATTTTTTCTTCTATGATCTTTACCGTTTTAGATTTTATATTTAGGTCTTTGATCCATTTTGAGTTAGTTTTTGTGCATGGTGTGAGGTATGGGTCTTGTTTCATTTTTTTGCAGATGGCTATTGAGTTATGCCAGCACCATTTGTTAAAAATACTGTTTTTCCCTATTTAATGGACTTTTGGCCTTTGTCAAATATCAGCTGCTCTTGGTTGGATGAATTTACGTCTGGGTTCTCAATTCTGTTCCATTGGTCTATGTATCTGTTGTTGTACCAGCACCAGGTTGTTTTGAGTACTGTGGCAGTATAATCCAGGGTCTCTTCCCTTTCCGTATGAAGTTGGTGATTTGTTTCTCCATCTCACTAAAAAATGTCCTTGGAATTTGGATCGGGATTGCATTCTTTCTGTGGATTGCTTTGGGTAGAATAGACATTTTTACAATGTTGAGTCTTCCTACCCATGAGCAAGGTATGTTTTTCCACTTATGTAGATCTCTTTTGGTTTCTTGCACTAGTGTCTTCTAGTTTTCTTTGTATAGGTCTTTCATGTCTCTGGTTAGATTTATTTCTAAGTATTTTATCTTCTTGGGGGCTACTGTAAATGGTATTGATTTGGCATTTCCTCTCTGACATTCTCTTTGTTGGTGCAGAGGAATCCCACTGGTTTTTGTATGTTTATCTAGTATCCTGATACTTTGCTGAACTCTTCTATTAGTTCCAGTAGTTTTCTTGTGGATTCTTTGGGGTTTTCTGTGTATAAGATCATATCACCTGTAAATAGGGATACTTTTACTTCTTCGTTACCAATTTGGATGCCCTTTATTTCTTTGTCTAGCCTAATGGCTCTGGTTAGGACCTCCAGCATAATGTTGAATAAGCGTGGTGATAAAGGGCATCCTTGTCTGGTTCCCGTTCTCAAGTGGAGTGCTTTCAGGCTCTCTCCATTTAGGATGATGTTGGCTGTTGGCTTTGTATAAATGCCCTTTATCATGTTGAGGAATTTCCTATCTATTGCTATTTTGCTGAGAGTTTTTATCATGAATGGGTGTTGGACTTTGTCAACTGCGTTTTCTCCACCAATTGATAAGATCATGTGGTTCTTGTCTTTTGTTTTATTTACATGATGGATTACATTTATTGTTTGTGTAATATTAAACCATTCCTGCATACCTGATATGAATCCCACTTGCTCATGGTGAATTATTTTTTTGGTATATTGTTGAATTCTATTGGCTAGAATTTTGTTGAGGGTTTTTGCAACAAATTTCATGAGGGATATTGGACTGTAATTTTCTTTTTTTGTGGTGTCTTTACCTCTTTTTGGTATCAGGGTTATGCTGGCTTCATAGAATGAGTTTGGGAGTATTTCTTCTTTTTCTATGCTCTGAAATACCTTTAGTAGTAGTGGTGTTAACTCTTCTCTGAAAGTTTGGTAGAATTCTCTAGTGAAGCTGTCAGGGGCAAGGCTTTTTGTTGTTGTTGGGAATCTCTGAAATACCTTTTCAATCTCTTCTTTTGTTATAGGTTTGTTTAGTTGTTCTACCTCTGTTTGTTTTAGTTTAGGTAGGTAGTACGTTTCTATAATTTTGTCCATTTCCTCTAGGCTTTCAAATTTGTTACAGCACAATTTTTGATAGTATTCTGTTATGGTTATTTTAATTTCAATTGAGTCTGTTGTAATATTGCCCACCTCATTTCTTATTCTGGTTGTTTGCTTCCTATCCTATTTTTCTTTTGTCATTTTGGCCTGGTTTATCAATTTTGTTGATCTTTTCAAAGAACCAGTTTTTGGTCTTTTTAACTCTTTCATTTGATTCTGCTCTAATCTTTATTATTTGCTTTCATCTGGTGCCCAAGGACTTCTTTTATTCAAGATGTAGGTATAATTCTCTGACTTTGGCTCTTTCTTCTTTTTGATATATGCATTTACTGCTATAAATGGACCTCTGAGCACTGTTTTTGCTCTGTCTCAAAGATCTGGTAGGATGTGTTTTCATTCCCATTTGATTCTATGAATTTCTTTATTCTGTCCTTAATGTCTTCTATAGTCCAGTAGTTTTTGAGCAAGGTATTGTTCAGTTTCCATGTGTTTGATTTTTTTTCCTTGCTTTTTCTGTTATTGATTTCTACTTTGATGGCTTTACGGTCAGAAAAGATGCTTTGTAATATTTTGATGTTTTGAATTCTGTTAAGGCTTGCTTTATTGCTTAAGATGTGGTCTATTCTGGAGAATGTTCCATGTGCATTGGAAAAGAAAGTACACTTAGCTGCTGTTGGATAGAGTATTCTGTATATGTGTATGAGGTCAAGTTGGTTGATTATGGCATTTACATCTTCTGTGTCTCTATTGATCTTTCTGGATGCTCTGTCCTTCGCCAAAAGTGGTATGTTGAAGTCTCCTACTGTTATTGTGTAACTGTCTATCTCTTTTTTCAATGCTGTAGAGTTTGTTTTATGTATTTTGGAGTCCTGTCGTTGGGTGTGTAAATATTTATTATGGTTATGTCCTACAGGTGTACTGACTCTTTAATTATTATATCGTGTCTTTATCTTTTGTGGTGGATTTTACCTTAAATTCTATTTTGTCAGAAATTAATATTGCCATTCCTGCTCTTTTTTGATTGTTGTTTGCTTGATATATTTTCTCCCATCCTTCAAGTTTTAGTTGGTTTGTGTCTTTAAGTCTAAGGTGTCTCTCTTGTAGGCAGCATATAGACAGATCATGTTTTTTTATCCATTCTGCCTCTCTCTGTCTCTTTATTGGTGCATTTAGTCCATTTACATTCAGCATAATTATGGGATAGGTATGAATTTTGTGCTGTCCTTTTGATGTCTTTTCTTGTGTGTTGTTGACAGTTTCTTTGTTCAGCTTAATTTTCTATGCTGAGTCATTTTTCTTTATATATTTTCCTCTTTTTCGTTGTTGTTGCTTTTTTATTTGCTGAGTCTTTATGTTTTTCTTGTTTTTTATTTTGATGTGTAGGATTGTTAGTTTCCTTTGTGGTTGCCTTAATATTTACCCCTAAATTTCTAACGTTAAACTGATCCGTTATGTCTTTATATCACCTTGATTTCCTCTCCATATGAAAGATCTATGAATCTATGAGTACATTTTTTTAGTCCCTCTTTTTTGTTTTAATGTTGTCATCTTTTACATAATGACGTCTGTTTCTCTGTTTTGAGTACTTTAGCTTTGATTTATTTTTGTGATTTCCTGGGTTGATATCTGGTTGCTCTGTCCTGTGTTCTAGTCTTGGGTTGTTGTCTGATGTTATTGATTTTCTAACCACAGGACTCCCTTTAATACTTCTTGTAATTTTGACTTGGTTTTTACAAATTCCCTGAACTTCTGTTTATCTGGAAGTGTCCTAATTTCACCATGATATTTGAGAGACAGTTTAGCTCTATATATAATTCTTGGCTGGAAATTTTTTTTCCTTCAAGACTTTATATATGTCATCAATGCTCAGTCCAATTCCTCAACTTTGCCTTTGATGTTCGGGGCTCCCAGATTGTCATATAAAATTAATTCACTTGTTTTTTCAAGTCGTTGTTGTAAGAGTGGTCACAGGAAGTGCCTCACTACTCCACCATCTTGGCCCCACCTCATGAGAGTATTTTCAGTATAGCAAAAGTCAGAAGCTGCTGCTATAGTTAAAGGATTTTTTAACATTTTTAATATGTGTAGATTTGTCCCAAGAAATGACTGTTATAAAAATATATCCTCTGGAATCACTAGTCATATAATAATCTTTTTGTAAGTGTACTAACAAAAAAAATAAACACTAAAATAATAGACATATTTGTACTTTAGACAACCTTTATATCAAGATCATACTGTTATAGATTGGACTGTGTCCCCCCAAAATATGTGTCAACTTGGCTAGGCCATGACTCCCAGTATTGTGTGATTGATTGTTCACCATTTTTTCACCTGATGTGATTTTCCTATGTGTGGTAAGTCCTACCTGTATGATGTTAATAAGCAGAATTAGAGGTAGTTATGTTAGGCAGTACTCAACCTACAAGATTAGGTTTTATCTTAAGTCAGTCTGATTTGCAATATAAAAGAGAGAAGCTAGCAGAGAGATGGGGATCTCAAACCACCAAGAAAGCAACTCAGGGAGCAAAGCGTGTACTTTGGACCCAATGTTTCTGTGCTGAGAAGCTCCTAGACCAGAGGAGGGTTGATGACAAGGACTGTCCTCCAGAGCCGACAGAGAAAGCCTTCCCCTAGTGCTGGTTCTCTGAATTTGGATGTCTAGCATCTTAGGCTGTGAGAGAACTTCTCTTTGTTAAAGCCATCCACTTGTGGTATTTCTGTTACAGCAGCACTAGATGACTAACACATGTACCTACATCTATGTATATCTATATCTAATCATCTCTATAGCCAGAAGCTATAGCCTAGCCTCACTTTACTGCTTCTTCAAAGCTCTCTCCAGCAACTCAAACTGCAATGAAAAGTATTACAATAGTCAAGCCTTTTATCAGAGAACCAAGATAAAAGAGTATAGAAAAAAATCTCTTTTATTTTTTAGATTTTTATTCCTTTAAAGCATATTCACGTAAATTTGCTTAGAGCTTTAATATCGTGAGAATTTGGGGCAGTGCTGTAGATAATGAGGACATGGAATAAAGACGAGCATGAGGAGAAATTAAAAACCTATGCCTGAAGAATCAAAGAGAAAGCTGATCACCTTTCTCCAGTACAATTGCATATTTTTTTCATTCATTCAAAGGCGCTCTGTCAAAGCAATCCTGGAAAAAAAATCTCTCCACTGTATGCCAAAGATACTCAAGTCTCCATGGCCTCCTAACGACTTTCTCTCCCCCACAGCAGCTGTGTCCACCTTGCTTTAAGAACCCTCCTCTTCCATCACTGCTGTTTCATATTATAGAATAGGCTCCCTCAATTATGTTCCTACTCCCTCCTCTGACCTCACAGTAATTCTGTTTAACTATACTGCTACGTTTGTTGGTATATGCTACCCTGGATGAAGGAAGTGTGAACCAAGCAGACATGTTTTCTGTCAACATTCTTCTTTTATGTTCACAGCTTTGGGAATTTCCTGGATATGGGTTCTGGAAGCAGTGGCTTGGTATTACCATACAAAGTCTGTTGTAACCTAAACTTCCCCAAGATCATCAACTTGTAGGTATAAAGTCATTTCTTCTTTCATTCATATTATTTATTTAACTAATAAACTGTGAGTACTTAGTAAGTGGAGGCACATGTATAAGCTCTGCATATGCAACAGTGAACCACCAAAATCCATGGTTCCATCTACTGATGAAGGACCTCCATTCCCCTGCATACCTCCCCGCAAACTTACTTAAGCATTTTGGAATTCCAAAATTGATACCAAACATGTGCTCCACTCTGTGGTTTCTGCACAGCTGGTGGCCACTCAGAGAGCTGAGGCCAAGCAGTGGCCTGAGGGTCCTCAGAAAGAATGGTCCCTCCCTTACTTTACTGTAGCAGTGTGGCTTGTGCCCCAGAGTTACAAACTTAATGGGACAGCTCTTCTTGCATTTTAGCGGCAATCTTCACCCTCAAGACATGGGTTGGAAACAGATTTCAATCTTTATTCAGGGGCCCTACCCTGCCCCACTGGCCTTTTAAGGCTTTTTTTTTACAGCATCAAGTTCACAGTACTTCTTCATTTGGGCTGCATTCTCTCCCAAGAGGCACAGCAGACCGTTGTAGATGGACTTCTTTCTATCTACCCAATTTGCCAGCTTACCAGACAGGCTCCGGCCACAGAAGGAGTTTTCTCCAGGGGCTCCTCAACTCCCAGGCATATGCTCTTCTGAGGAACTTGCTACTGTAGTTCACCAGGCATGCCCAAATGTGCCTGAACTCCCAACAGTGGACTTTAAACCCAAACTGAAGTACTCTTAGAAGGAGTCCACTAATTTTGTCAGGTTGCAAAAGGAGCCCTTGCAGCAAAAGTGTTATAAACCCCTTGCTTGATCACTGGATGTCCTTGAAATATATGAGTTCCGGAACTCCACCTTTGACATTCTGAATTAGAACTTCTAGGAGCCAAGTCTGAGAATCCGTATTTTTAGAATTATAGGATCCCTATGAGTCTGAATCGACTTGACAGCAATGAGTTTGGTTTTGGTTTGGGTTTATGAGTCAGAATTGACTTGATGGCAATGAGTTTGGTTTGGTTTGGTTTTCAGGTGATTTTTTGCATCTGACAAGCACTAATTCAAGGGCTACTACAACATTTTTATTCTATATTCAAAAAATATTGTGATAAAATATGTATAACACAAAATTTTCCATTTTAATCATTTTTTAAGTGTACAACTCAGTGACGTTAATTATATTTGCCAGGTTATGCAACCATCACTACTACCTGTTTCTAAAAGTTCTTCATTATCCCAAATAGAAACTCAGTACCCCTAAGCAATAACTTCCCACCCACCCCCCACCTGCCCCTGGTGACCTCGAAGGAACTTGCTTCTATACACTTGCTATTCTAAATATCTCATATAAATGGGATCAGACAATATTTGTTCTTTTAATGTCCTGTTCTGTATTTTAAAACTGTTGTTGCTGTTGATTGGATGACAAATTAGGTTGCCTAATTTCTTTTGTTGTCTTTTCTTCTTTTATAATTTACATTTTTAATTATCTTTTTTAAAAGTCCAGAAGACTTAATAAGAAATTCAACAATACATTTTCACTTTTCTCTGCTGATGATTTTTGTTTCACAAACCCACAAAATACTAAAACAGTTGATTTAATGTAAAAAAGCTCAACTTTGGTACAAAAATAATTCATAACACACCTATATTCTGGAAGCATCAAAGTTCAGTAAAAAAAAGTAAAAAAATTAAGAATAAAAATATATGTATTCTCTTACCCTGTGTCAAATTAACTCAGTATGTGTCATGGATTGATTTGTGTCCCCCTACACCCCCCCCACACAAATATGTGTTGTAAATCTTAACCCCTATATGTGTACCTGTGGTGGAAAGCCTGGTGGCGTAGTAGTTAAGTGCTATGGCTGCTAACCCAACAGTTACGGTTCAAATCCACCAGGCGCTCCTTGGAAACTCTATGGGGCAGCTCTTCTCTGTCCTATAGGGTCGCTATGAGTTGGAATCAACTCAACAGCAACAGGTTTTTTTTTTTTTTTTGGATAGCTGTGATTATAATCTCATTTGGGAATGGGTTTTCTTTGTTATGTTAATGAGACAGTGTAGGGTATGTTTTAAACCAATCTCTTTTTTGATATAAAAAAGATTAAACAACCAAGCGAGTAAGCAGAGATGGGGCAAGAGTGATGCCAAGCCACATGAAGATCTCCAGGATCAGAAGCCCAGGAGAAACAAGGACCTTCCTCCAGAGCCGATAAAGAAAGAAAGTCTTCCCTTAGAGGCGACTTGCTAAATTCAGACTTCTAGCCTCCTGAACGATGAGGAAAGAAATTTTGTTTGTTAAAACCATCGATTTGTGGTATTTCTGTTATAGCAGTAGTAGATAACTAAGACAGTATGTGAAAATAGAGATGCCATTTAATCACACAGGGTTTCAGTTAACTCATTTGTTAAGCAAGGGGTTTAGACTAGATGATTTTTAAGGTCACCACCAAGTCTAGGGTCAATATGAGTCAGAATTGACTCGATGGCAATGGGTTTGGTTTTGGGTTACCAAGTCTAAAGGGTGCCATTATTCTAAATACCATTAGGAGGCAACAGAGAACCAGACAAAATTTATAAAGTTACTAAGTCATAATAGTCATACTTGCATATTAACAACAAAATTAGGCAAGAAATTCAGTTATGAAATTCAAAATGAACATAAAAAAAAAAAACAGTCACTGCAATTTAAACTAATTAACCCAGTCTTTCCTGAGTACTATGACTACAGTCCTACTGCCATTCTCACCTTCAAGATGAAGTTTTAGAAAACTTAAATTCCATAACGTTGGGAAATTACACATGTAATAAAATTCCTACTGCTTTCTTTCATTCCTTGATTACAGTTATGTGTGCATTTCTTAAGTAGAAAGTTAGACTCCCCCAATTAGAAGAACTTCCAACTCTAAGGAAAGAGAAAAGGAAATGCCACTTCTTGAAACTTAAATTACCAAAATCTACACATCTTAGAGAAGACTGTTATCAAAAGCAAGGTTACCTGGAAGTAACTGTCTACCATATGATTTATAAATATGCACTGGTGAGAACAAAGGGCTTCTCTTCATGTCCTCAGGAAGGAATCAAGAAAAAAAGTTAACCAATGTGAAATTACCTGTAAATTATAATTTGGAAGATTATAATCTGTTAGAAACGTATGTTGAAATAAAGGCTAAGATGTAACAAACAATCGCAAAAAAGGGTGAAGTTTAACAAAAGAAGAGTGACTTTTCTTAAATAGTTATTGCAGAAAGAGACAGAAAAAGAGAAATTAATCACTGTCTTAGTCATCTAGTGCTACTATAACAGAAATACCACAAGTGGATGGCTTCAATAAACAGAAATTTATTCTCTCACAGTCTAGTAGGTTAGAAGTCCAAATTCAGGGCATCAGCGCCAGAAGGAGGCTTTCTCTGTTGGCTCTGGAGGAAAGTCTGCGTCATCAATCTTCCCTCAGTCTAGGAGTTTCTCAGCATAGGAACCTCAGGTCCAAAGGACGGCTCTGCTTCCGGCACTGCTTTCCTGGTGGTATGAAGTCCCCAACTCTCTGTTTGCTTCCCTTTCCTTTTATCTTTGTAAGATAAAAGGTGGTGCAGGCCACACCCCAGGGAAACTCCCTGTACATTGAATCAGTGATGTGACCTTAGTAAGGGTGTTACAATTCCACCCTAATCCTCTTTTAACATAAGCTTAAAATCACAAAATAGAGGACAACCACAAAATACTGAGAATCATGGCTCAGCCAAATTGATACACACATTTTGGGGGGGGACATAATTCAGTCCATGACGATCACATTAAACACTTGAAAAATATATTTAAAGAAAATAAGAATATTTTATAGAAAATGTGGGACCACTTGGCAACCTAGGCAAGTGAACACGTTATTCAGTCCAGTCTTCCAATGTAAGTTCCAAACACCTCTAAAATATTTAGCTTCAGAAATGTAATATTTTCTAAAATTAGCAATGTAAATTGTGAAATCTAAGCCATAGTTCTACTTTATCTGTAAGAATGAAGAAATCATCAAATGTTGCCAAAACACACATAAAAACCAAAGAAAAACTATTAGGAGCATCTTGTAGAAAAACCTATCATAAACACTCTCCCAACCACTTTTAGCTTTGTCAGCCTCTCTGTCCCAGGTACTTTGGTATTAAAAAGAGGATACCCTAGATAGCTGGCATCAATAAAAAGATACTTCCCTCCCAATGGAAATAAATACACTGGCATTCTGGTTAATCAAAATTTCTTATGAAGTTGATTAGAGTGAGTCCATTTCCCAAAAGTCTGATCACACCTGGTAAATTGTAAAAGTAGTTTCTGAATATGCATATTTGAAAACTATGTGTAGCAACCACAGGTGGCCCATTCTAAAACCACTTGCCAACCTTATACATAATTCTATAGTTGACAGAGATGTGTGGAGGCTACCAGGTTTACATCTAGTTGTACAAAGGGTTGTGTGGAATTGGTTGAGTTTATATGAAATCCCAGTCTCCCCAAACCTTTGTTTTTTATCAACATCAAAACTAAACCAACGACTTCTAAAGTCTGATTGATGGCCCTTGAGAAATAACGTCGTCTTTACCAAATTTCTTATCTGCAATAAATACTATTTACTTCCCAAACCTTTAGTTATGATGCTAAAAAAAGAAATTTTGACATGAGCCATCAAAAATGAGGGAAACTATCAATGAGATAGATTGAGACAATAGCAGTGAACTCGAACATTCCAACAATCATGAAGATGGCACAGAACAGGGCAACGTTTCATTCTGTTATACATATGGTCTCCATGTGTCGGAGCCAACTCGGTGGCAACTAACAACACAAACAGATCTATGTAAATATCATAAAGCCCACTAAATGACTCTAGGACAAGCATCTTGAGTCCTTCAGATTTAAGGCATGTTGTGTGGTATATGTACGTCTCAGTTTTCTCCTGGGCATAAAGAGAAACCAAAATATGTTGGCAGAGGTTTAAAAAAAAAACTGTAAATATAATAGTTACCATAGACCATACAGCAGCACCTATACAGTGCACTAGTCTGTTCTTTTGATATTTAGAAAAGATGCTTTTTTTTTTTAAATACAGAAAAGAGTATGAAATGTTCATTCTTCAAATTTTAAAATGTTTGCTTAGGTACTTTGAACATACTAGAAATAGTATTTTCAAGGAAGTTGGAGTCAAGTGTTAATTCTTATACACATAGCAAACAAATCAGGAAGTTAAAATTGCCTCTGCAATGCCAAAGGAGGAGGAGAAGGAAGGTAACACCGATATTATTACATGGTTTCCCTCTGGTAATTAGTGTTATGGAACTTTATCAGGGTTGCATGTTCAGTCTCTTCCCACACCTCACATCACATTATCACATTCCTGGGAATATTTTACTTCAGTGTAGGATTTTTTGTTTGTTTTGTTTTTTACAGTCTGATTAACTCAAAACTATTAATTTGAATTATAGTGATTGGCATGCTAGCTAGCAACACATCTCCTGCCCCAATGCTGCAAAATTCGGTTCTATCTTTTGATGATTGAATTAATAAGGAAGTCTTCCTATTGATGATATAAGATGCCCTCTTGACTCACACATTGTGATTCCCTAGAATTGTTCCACTTCCTGCTCTTTGGGGATTTGTAAGGTGCATCATAGTTTCTGATCATTGCAACTGCTATGGGCTTGCCTTGCTTGCCTTCAAGTTTCTGACTCACATACCTAAGCATGAACTAATTTTCCTAGACAGAACTAATTCCTCTTCCTTTAAACAGGTCTTTTGCTCTTCTTCTCAAGGTATTCAAAGATTTTTTTGTTGTTTTATTTTAAAATTTAGTCTGAAGTCACTTCCAGCTTACTTCAGGGTCCTGTTCTTTTCCAGTAAGTCACTTAGGGCCTCCTTCCAGAGCAATCCTCCTACCTGGCTCTCTTTAGGGTACTTTCTTCTATTATAGCCACATTATCTCTGTAATTTCAATATTCAAATCTGAAATGAAAAGATTTAATTTCTATTTCATCAGAATTGGAGCCCTGGTGGTGCAGTAGTTAAGAGCTCAGCTGCTAACCAAAAGGTTGATGGTTTGAATCCACCAGCCACTCTTTAAAAACCACATGGGGCAGCTCTATTCTGTCCTATAGGGTCATTATGAGTTGGAATCGACTTGATGACAATGGGCTTGAGACTGCTTTTTTTTTTAAATAAAACATCATCAAAAGAACCAAACTCCTAGTTAAACCATTCAAGGCCCTTTGTGATTTAGCTGTTTATACATTTTCAGCTTTATCTCTCATTCCATCTTCCAAGTCTTTGGCTTTCACTCCATTCTCAGGGAGTGTCCATTCTCAGGACATCCTTCACTTTCATACGTTTGTTCTGTTGTTCTTCTTACATTAAATGTCTTTCCTTACCTATTTTACATCCTACACATCCTTCCATTCTAAAATAATTAGTTTCTATGGGTTGTTAGAAGCTCTCTCTAATCACAGTGGCCAGGTAAAATAAAGATGCCCAGTTAAACTTGAATTTCAGATAAATAGATACAATTTTAGTATAAGTATGTTCTCTGCAATATCGATCTAAATCATATATATGTACATATTATGTCTGTATATACATGCATACAGTCTGTATACATTTTTACATATAAACAAATATAATATATACCGTATCTTTATATGTATCTTTTTTTTTTTTTTTTTTTGGCTAAATCTGGCAACGCTATCCCTAACTCCTGTTGTAATCAATTACTGCCTCCTCTGAACTCTTATAGCACTTTGTTGGTTCTTTTGCCTTGTTTTATCATGAATTTAGAGATCTGCCTCTTACATGAGACTATAGACCCTTTGAAAGCAGGGACTGTACCTAGCTCACAGTACCTAGTTCACTGTTTTACATACAGTTGGTGCTCATAAATGTCATTTCATTTGAATTGAATTTAGTATCCTACTACATTCATTCAGACTTGTCTTTGGAAACCCTACTGAACTTCTTTTCAGCCTGATTAACTTGGTATTGGTATGCTAATAATATTTTTTAAATGTACTGCTTGTATTCACTAGTTCAGGAGAGCTGACACCACATCTTTTTTACTGACCAACATATATTCAATGAATACCACAATGACCAAGTCATAAAAATAGTACAATAAATATTTTTTGGGTAAATACTTGGCACTTTCCATGTATTATCTCATTTAAGCTTCAGTAAGATCCTGTAATGGATATTGTTGGGCCTATTTTTTTTGGATGAGAAAAGCAACACTAAAAGAAGTTAAGAGACTTGCCCGTTTTCACACAATAAATGGGAGAGATAAAATAATAAATTGAGTTCATATGTTTCTAAAGGCCATGTTTTTAATGATTTTATGATAGGACACAAATATTCCTGTCTTTTAAAAATACCTCAAAATGGATTTTTAAAAGTCCTTGTAAACTGGAGAATGTATCTTTCACATGTTAAAACCAAGACAAAGTTAAGTAATTTGCCAGAGTAAGGACTGGAATCTAAGTCTGTCTGACTTCAAAGCTCATTTTCTTCATGTTACTGGGGTCTCAAGTCTCGCTTGGTGGGGCCATAGAGACAGTAAACAGATGAAAGTGAAAGAAGAACCTTTATTTGGATGGCCAAGCAAAGGACCACACCGGTACTTTTATCTGTCGCCAAGATGGCTCCCTAAACAATGGCCAAAACAGTATTTATTAGGGGAAGAGTCCTGGCAGGAAGGAGCAAGGTCATTGATTGGTCTGACCTGAAAAAGACATTCCTGGGGCAGTTCAGTAGTCTGCAATTGCTGAGTCCAACACGGGCAGGGGGGTCCCTCTCAAACCAGATCTTAGGCTCAAACCCTTCCCTTCTGAAAGTCTTCTCCCAATCTTGGGCGGCTAAAGTTTGGTTCCGTCCAGTGGGAGAGAAGCTCTGGGGTCAGCCACTCAGAGGACAGGTTGATGGTTCTAAGCATGTCAGGAAGGCCAGATTTGGTCTTAACTGGTTCTGTGGTCTGTGCCCCCAGCCTCTTGTTTTCTTAGCTTGGGCAGGAAGTTGGCTGGTTGCCTGAAAAACATCTGGAGAAACCAGTTAGAAGAGGAGATGACTCATGCCACTCTACTTAGAAGCTGAGGATTGGTAATGGTGTCTGGAGGCTGTCGAACTCATTCAGAAGCACTGTACTTCCCAAACAGTATTATTCCCTGACAAATGTCAAAGCTTTCAGGGACTATAACCACTTGTCATTGAGTTGATTCCAACTCATAGCAACCCCACATATGTCAGAGTAGAACTCTATAGGCTCTCAGTGGCTGACTTTTCGGAAGTAGATTTCCAAGCCTTTCTTCCTAGGTGCCTCTAGGAGGACTTGGCCCTCCAACTTTTCTATTAATAGCTGAGCATTAACCGTTTGCACACCCAGGGACTCTCTCAGGGACTATAAAAGGCACTAAAGGAAAAGTGCTACTCGCTCTTACATCTAGGCATTGGCTCATTTATACTCCCAACCACAGCATTCAATTACTTGCTGTTAGGCCAAGCTGTCTTGGTTTTCTGGCCTGCATTCCTCTCCTTCTAAGAAAATATTTTCTCCCAAAATAAATTCTACGGTTCTGTGGGAGCCGCTATTTTCTTGAAAGACTCAATGCCCTAAGGCACTGTTCAGGGGATTGGGAGAGCATAGCCATGGTATCCAATCACAGTACAATACCTCATTCTCTGGCCATAGACCATAACACCTTTAGTTACTGAATAGGAATTTTGAGAGCTTTTACTGATGAGAAAAGGAAGAATTGCAGAAATAATTTGCCCAAGTTATCACAATCCATAAGTGGTGAGGCAAGGACTTCAACATTGTCTTAACTATGAAGTTAAGCAACATAAACATTTACACGTGTTTATAAGAAATTAAAATGAAACTAAATATTAGGGCATTTTTGTATTTTTTCTGAATTTTAATGGAGTGAGGTGTCTTATGAATAAATGTTTAGGCAGGGAATAACCTACAAAAGAATCAGGTAACAGGTAAAATATAACTCAGACTCAAAAGCAAGTTAAAGAAAATATAATTAACTGTATCCCTGAGATTTTAATTTTGTGTTATTGCTCTTGTGCCAAAACCTGGGATTTAACTTGCCTATTAATAACATCATTATTTCTTCACCCCAAAAATTGCCTTATTCAATTGGTTTATTTCCAACTGCTTTAGCTCCTCTGGAATCCCTTCTGGTGACGAACCAGCAGGAAGTTAGATAATTTGATTTCGAGCTTAATAGAGAGGTCTGCACTGCAGATATAGGTATGCTAACATTTAAAGGCAATTTTTAGGGTGAAAAAAGAATGATTTTATCAATAGGTTAAATAGAGAACACAAGATAACAACAACCCTCCTAATCTCCCTCAAATCTCTCCCTCTCATGCAGCCAGAAGGAATCTATTTAAAACTTGAATGTAAACATATTACTCTTCTGCCTTAAAATCTGACAGTGACTCATCCAGAGGATCAAGTCCAAGTTTAGCTTCAGCTCTCATCCAACCCTTTCCCAGTACCACCAACGCGTAACAGCTCATAATTCCCTTCATGTATCATGACAAGCACTCAAAAACTATGTTGTTTCTTACTTCATTGCCTTTGATCGTGACATTCCTTCTTTCTGGAAAGCTTTCTCCGTTCTTTCCCCACCTTTATCACCTCCACTAAACCAATCTGCCTTGCCAACAACTTCATCCTTTAAGACTCAGCTCAGAAGTCCCCTCCTCCCACAAGCCTTTCCTTACTTCTCAGGCTGGGCTGGCTATCTCTGCTCTGGGCTCTTATATGTCCTGTACATATTTCTATTAGTGCTCTTCCTACATTTCATAGTACAGTCATCAAGGTCCCTAGGTGGCCCAAACAATTTGTGCTCAACTGCTAACCTAAAGGTTGGTGGTTGTAACCCACCCAATGATACAACGGAAGAAAAGCCCTGGAGATTTTCTTCCATTAAAATTACAGCCAAGGAAATCCTATGGAGCAGTTCTATTCTGTAACACATGCAATCGCCATGAGTCGACTCCACGCAGCTGATACAACAACTAGTTACCAAACCTTATACCATGAGGTCCATAAGGACAGGCTTTCTTTTCAAGTTTTTACCTCCAGCAAATAGCTTGGTGCCAGTCGCGTAGTAGATACTCAATAAATAACTGTTGAATCAATTAATTTGATCAATTAATTTGATATAAACCTGTTGCTGTCACATGGTTTTCCAGGCTATAAATCTTTATGGAAGCTGACAGCCACATCTTTCTCCCATGGAGCGGCTGGTGGGTTCAAACCACCAGCCTTTTGGTTAGCAGTCAAGTGCTTAACCACTGTGCCACCAGGACTCCTCCAGTTGTGAACATAAAACAGTTAAAGTCCATGCTTTCACATCTTCAAAATACAGAAAGGTATTTCTACTCATTTTCTACTGCTGCTGTCACAAATTACCAGCTATTTAGTGGCTTAAAACAATTCAAATTTATTATCTCACAATTCTGTAGGTCAGAAGCCCAGGTAGAGTTGGCTAGTTCCTCTGCTCCAGGTCTCAAAAGACCAAATCGATATGTTAGCCAGCCTAGACTTTTATCTGAAGGCTCTGAGGGATAATATGCTTTCAAGCCCATTTGGATTGTTGGCAGAATTCTGTTCCTTAAGGTTGTAGGGCTGTCTCTATTTCCTTGGTGACTATCAGCCTGGAGCCTCTCTGAGCTCTTTGACACTTCCTGCGTTCTGTCATGTTGCCCTCTCCACCCCCAATCTTCAAGCTTGCAAATGTATGTGGGGTTCTTCTCATGTCTTGGACCTCTCTGACTTCCCTGTGGCACATCGCTTCTGATTTCAGGCTAATAAAATTCTCTGCTGTGAAGGACTCATGTGATTAGTTTGGGCCTAACCAAATAAAAAATAATCCAGGGTAATTTTCTCATTTTAAAGTCTGCAAACTTAATGTGCAAAGTCCTTAGAGAGGACTTAGAAAACCAAAAGGGAAAAACACACTTGGCATTTCTCAAGCTGAAAGAACTGAAGAAAAAGTTCAAGCCTCAACTTGCAATTTTGAAGGGTTCAATGGGTAAAATATTGAACAATGCAGTAAGCATCAAAAGAAGATGGAAGGAACACACAGAGTCACTGCACCAAAAATAACTGGTTGACGTTTAACCATTTCAGGAGGTAGCATATGATCATGAACTGATGGTATTGAAGGAAGAAGTCCAAGCTGCACTGAAGGCATTGGTGACAAACAAGGCTCCAGGAATTGGTGGAATACCAATTGAGATGTTTCAACAAATGGATGCAGCTGGAAGTGCTTACACATCTATACCAAGAAATTTGGATGACCCCGAGGGCACTGGGTTTGGGCTACCTCGCCAATCAACTGGAAGAGATCCGTATTTGTGGCCGTCCTAAAGAAACGTTATCCAACAAAATGAGGAAATTATCCAACAATATCATTAATATCACATGAAAGTAAAATTTTGCTGAATATCATTCAAAAACAGTTTCAACAGTAATTGACAGGGAACTGCCAGAAAGTCAAGCCAAATTCAGAAGAAGACGTGGAATGAGGGACATCATTGCCGATGTAAGATGGGTCTTGGCTGAAAGCAGAGAATACTAGAAAGATGTTTACCTGTGTTTTACTGACTATACAAAGGCATTCGACTATGTGGATCATAGCAAATTATGGATAAAATTGTGAAGAATGGGAATTCCAAAACACTCAATTGTGCTCACGTGGGACCTGTACATAGACCAAGAGGCAGTCATTTGAACAGAACAAGGGGATACTGCATGGTTTAAAATCAGGAAAAGTGTGCATAAGGATTGTATCCTTTCACCATACTTATTCAATCTGTATGCTAAGCAAGTAATCCAAGAAACTGGACCACATGAAGAAGAATGTGGCATCAGGATTGGAGGAAGACTCATTAACAACCTGTGATATGCAGATGACACAACCTTGCTTGCTCAAAGTGAAGAGAACTTGAAGCACTTACTGAAGAAGATCAAAGGCACAGCCCTCTGTACGGATTACACTTCAACATAAAGAAAAGAAAAATCCTCACAACTGGACCAATAGGCAACATCATGATAAAGGGAGAAAACAGTGAAGTTATCAAGGATTTCATTTTACTTGGATCCACAATCTTTCCCCACGGAAGCGGCAGTCAAGAATCAAACAGATGTTTTGCATTGGGGAAATCTGCTGCAAAAGACCTCTTTCAAGTGTTAAAAAGCAGAGCTAACACTTTGAGAACTAAGTGCACCTTACCCAAACCATGGGATTTTCAATTGCCTCATATGCATGTGAAAGCTGGACAATGAATAAGGAAGACTGAAGAAGAATTGATGCCTTTCAATTATGGTGTATGCGAAGAATATTGAATATCCCAGGGACTGCCAGAAGAATGAACAAATCTGTCTTGGAAGAAGTAAAGCCAGAGTGCTCCTTCAAAGCGAGGATGGCAAGACTTTGTCTCACATACTTTGGACATGTTATTAGGAGGGACCAGTTCCTGGAGAAGGACATCATGCTTGGTAAGGTACAGGGTCAGCGAAATAGAGGAAGACCTTTGAAGAGATAGATCAACACATTGGCTGCAAAATGGGCTTGTAAGGATGGCACAGGACCTGGGCAGCGTTTCGTTCTGTTGTACATAGGATTGCTATGAGTCTGAGCCCCCTTGAAAGCACCTAACAACAACAACCTTAATTACATTTGCAAAGTCCATTTGCCATGTAACATATTCACAGGTTTCAGGGTTTAGGGCCTGGGTATTTTGGGGAGGCTTTTTTTTTTTAAATTGTTCTGCCTACCACAGTTATTATACTTCTAGAAAAATTTTCTGACATATCCCTTACTCTAGTGATTTGGAGAAATGTCTTTCAGCAATATGGCTAAATGTATCCTGGCGACAACATTTAATTTGGTTTGAACAATGAAGAGTTTGGAAGTTCTTTGAAAAGGTTTTTATGAACCAGACCCTAATTGTTGGGAATTGAAAGAGGGGTTGACTATGGAATAGAGAAGGGAAAGATCTAAAATCATATAAAAAAAAAAAAAAAAACAACTGTAGATCTTGTAAATGGAATGAACACAGTACATAAATGATACAGAAGCATTGTGGATATCTATTTCATCTAGCTGCAGAAGAATATAGGGTTAAAAAATTACTGTATTTAACATTGGTCCAAGTATGACTATTTTCCTGAAGGCATTAGTCTGCTATTTAAGTACACAAAATAGTCTCTTATTTTGCACACTACTGAATTCATTTTCTTTGAAATGAACTGAAATTCTTTCCTCTCAAAACTTGTTGCACATCAAAAGAATCATGAATGGGTCTCATTCTCCATTTTTAACATTAAACTAGCAATCTGAATAAAATTAAGAACCAATTCGACCATACAGAGTTTTAAAGAGTCTACCATTTGCTGGGCATTATGCTCAATTCTGGAGCCCTGGTGGTACAGTGGTTAAGAGCTTGGCTGCTAACCAAAAAGTCAGCAGATCGAATCTACCAACGGCTTCTTGGAAACCCTTTGGGTGCAGTTCTGTTCTGCATATAGCATCCACTATGAGTTGGAATCAACTCGATGACAATGGTTTTTTTTTAATGCTCAATTCTGAAGATTCAAGTATAGCTATGTCATACTCCCTACCTTAGGAAACTCACAGTTTAATGTCGACAAGTATATAAACAAGTAAATTACAGGACTATGAGGCAAGGGCAAGGGGCAAAGCATGCACAGGTGGAAAAAGTGATTTATTCTACAAACTAGTAAGGTTTCCTGGGTTTTGAAGGAGAAATAAATACTTAGGACAGAGTAGAAGGGAGGCTGAGCCAAGCACATGTGCAAAAGCACTGAGGTAGGAAAAGGCATAGGATATTTGCAGAACTACATGTATGACTGAAGGGGCAAGTTAAGGCTAGAAGGTCAGCAGGGTCAGAGCCTATCATGCTGTGCATTTTATTCTACAGGGTGAAGCGCCAGCAGAAAAATTTTTAAACAAGGAAATCATACGTTTGGACTTGCACTTTAGTAAGATTCCTTTGGCTACACAGAGGACAATGACTGGGTCAGAAGTTAACTCTAGGCTGGAAACCCTGTTTGATGCAGCTGAACAAGAATGACAGCCTGAACCAAGGCAGTGGAAGTGCGAATGTCGAGCAGAGGAAGGACTGGAGAGGTTTTGTGGTAAGAAGTCTCACACTTTATGACAGATTAAAGGTATGTGGAAAGGAAAGAGAGAGAAGGGAAGGGCAGGGGAGGAGAAAGAGGACTTGAGAGTTACTTGAAATTTCTGATGTGGGGGGAAAATCTGGGTATTTGGTAACATCTGACTAAATTAGGGAATAGGGAAAACAAAAGGGGAAAGGGATGGGAAGAAACATCCCTCAAGAACTAAAGTTACTTCCCTACTCCTCTAAAGTATAATTTGTACATACATCTTTTAACTATCATGTAGTTTTAGCTAAACATGTCTGATTATGCACTGTAGGGTTCACCAGGCATTATGATGTGAACAATCTAGCCACTTGCGCCGCAAGGGTCTAGCAAGCTAACTGAAAAAAAAAAATACTATCAGTCTAACACCCATCATGTTTGGCAGCTCACACAATTCCCTTCCTTAAGGATTTTACAACAATATTACAGGAGGCTAAAGCATTGACATCCATGAGAGTGAAGGTGAGCCCAGAGGGCAGAGTCTAACAGTCTTGGTAACTTTTGAGGTGGAGGTCTAGAAAAGGCTACTTTTCTACATTTCCTGACCTCTGCTCAATTTCAAGGTCATTTCAAGAGTGTAAAGGACCTGTTAAAGGTAAGCAAGAAGTAGATAATGATTATTAAATTTGGAATACATTTTGTTTTTCTTGTAGCCATTATATTGGGGGGGGATACCCCAGGCTCTGCTTGGTGTGACTTATTACAGCCAATAAACAAGCGGCAGAGGTAGGAGATCAGAAAGCCACCTTTATTTGGTTGGCCAAGGAAAGGAGACTGTCCGGGCTATTGTCTCCAAGACTGCTCAAAGGCAGCTTGGGGAGGTGGGCTTTTATATAGAGCAAACAAAGAAATACAAATTTATCAAGAAAATTCAGGACTGAACTTCCTGTAGGAGCTAAGAGCTGAGAGATGACTAGGTGTTTTCTTTAGACAAGGGTTCTGTTCTCTGGGATAAAGGAAGAGCGTTAAGTCTCCACCCAGAGACGGCCTGCTTATACATACTTTTCACTTAATAGGTCACTTAAAATGCCAAAATGGTGTTGAAAACCTGGTAAAACCAGTTGAGGCCATCTATGGCCTGTTCTGTGATTATCTTGGCAAGGGCAGTTTCAGAACAATATGTGGCCTATTCTGCTTGGTGTAGGAGGATAAGCCAGAGCGGGTGTCTCTTAGAAGGCTTGGGCTCTGAGGCTGCCTGCCTTGATTATACAATGTACATGAAGTGGCAACTTTCAGAAAGGTATTGAGCTAAGACACATAGAAAATTTGGGAGAAATTATAAACTAGTGGCAATCAAAGATACAAAGCCAGGGTTGCAAAATTTCTTTTCATGTGACAGTGTAGTACAGGTGTTAGCAAACGTTTTCTGTAAAGAGCCAGATAGTTAATATTTTAGATTTTGTGGATCATAAAAGGTCTCTGAGGCAACTACTTATATTCCCTTTGTAGCAAGAAAGCAGCCATAGGCAATATGTAAAGGAATGGCCATGACTGTATTCTAATCAAAATTAATTTATGGACACTGAAATGTGAATTTCATGTAATTGCCTTGTGTCACTAATCATTATTTTTCAACTATTTATAAAGGTAAAAAACCATTCTTAGCTCACAGCTCTACAAAAACAGGTAGTAGGTCCAATTTGACCCCAGGGCTGTAGTTTGCCTGTCGTGGTATAACGTAAAATTCAAATAAACTTGTTAGGTGTGGGAACTTTTATAGGGTGGCATATACTAACTTCACAGTCTCATGTCCAATACATGTGAAAGCCGCTTTTTAGAGACAATTAATCTGGACTGCTATGCCCAGGAATGGTGACATTAGCGTGGTCAGACCACACCCTATTATCACTCAACAGCCTCCAGACAGCTGGCAACACGCCTCAAACTGGAGGGCGGGAACGAAGCGCGGATAAGGCCTTCAGGGGCGTGGAGATGGTGGCTTTGCTCAGCTAAAAGGATATGGCATCCTGCAAACATGCATGGCTAGTGTCGACTCTGAGGCCGGGCACACCAAGCAAAAGCAGCAAACTTTCTCAGGTCAAGTGCCTGGCTACACAACACACACACCGTCAGGTCAGGACCCACTGGGCCACGCCTTCCCGATCACACGCGCGTGTACGCACTCACGTCTTTCTCAGCCTTCCCCCTAGCGCTTTGTCATACACTATTGCGCATGCCTCGGGGAGAGGGGGAGCGGCGATTGACAGCGAGGTACCTGCTCGAGAGAAGCTGAGGAACTACACCCTGGTGGGCGGGCTAACTCGAACCACCTCGCGTCACTTCCGCTGTGGGCGGGGCTGGCCGAGGGGGTGGCACCCCGGCTGGTGCCCCTGTGTGTTTGAAGCTCAGCTGATGTAGGCCAGTCGGAGGGAACGTCCGGGCCGGGAGGAGGCGAATGGCCACTGTCGCCAAGTAATTGCAGCCCACATCCCGGTAAGTGGCCGGTGGGAAACGGGGCGCGACGATAGGAGGCAGCCTGGTCGCCCGGGCACTTGTCCAGCTCTCCCGGTCTTCGCTTTGCTCGCCTGCTCGGAGAGCAGTTTCAGCGTAAACGGGTAGGGAGACGCCGGCTCCTAGGAGATCCTATGACCAGGGCTCCGAAACGGGTCCGGGCACCGGAAGGAGCCTTGGGTCCGGGGCTGATTGGTGCGCTGTGGCCTCCGCCCTCTCCACCTTTGGAGCCTGGGACGCGCAAACTGTTTTGGTTTCTCCGGTCCCGCCCAGCCTCTTCCTGGCTTCCCAGCCCCGTACCTCCCAGCCCCGCTCCCAGGAGTCTGGCTTCCTCCGGGCTGGAATCCAGCGGTTCGGTGGTGCCTCGCTCACCGGTTTCCCTATTCTCATTCTAGATCGTGTCTGTTAGTGTGCACCTGCTAACGCCACTGCTTGATCTTTTTATCAGTGGTTGCTTTTTAGCTCTACCTGCATTTAACCCTCTCGCTGACTGCTGTTGTGTAAGCGGATTCAGCTGTGTGCTTTTTAAAAGCTGAAGCTTCGTGAATCATTGTATTGCAGTGCTTCCCGTGCCTGTGTCATTTCTGTCATTATGCTGGGAGAAACCTAGTTTACAGGCCTAATAGAATGGTGACTTGAAAGTAGTGCCTGCTAGGAAAATCCTTCTTAGAGTAGGTATGTGGTATAAGAGAATATCACACAATCCTATTTAGTTTTTACTGCCAGTAAACTTTTCTTATCCTTGTTCTACAGTCCTAATTGTTCAGGTCTCAAAGATGGCAGAAGTATGTTTCAGAGCATCAAAAAAAAATGTTGTTAAAACAGTGAAATATTATTAAACCGAGAATTCTTAAAAAGTATATTAAACTGAATTGAAGGGTTTATGCCTCTGTTGTGAGGCAGTCTTAAGCCCATTGTAGCTGTTTTGTTAAACTGCAAATTAGTTGTATTTTCAATATGAGAACTTTTTTTATTTCACAATCTCCTAATCAAAATTTTTCTCATTGCCGATCTGGTTTTTCAATACCCGTATCACATTTAAATTAAAATGTATAAACAGTGTCCTTTTGATGGTCAGTGATGTTGAATGAAAGGATCAGTTTTGCTAGTTTTATATTCACTTGCCTTATTACAGAAAATTGATGCAAGTACAGCTTGTACTTTGAGTTGCTATTTTCCCCCAGTAAAAAAAAAAAAAAAATTTTTTTTTTTTTTTTTTTATGATAGAGGAGGGAGCCCTGGCGGCGCAGTAGTTAAGCGAATGGTTGCTAATCGAAAGTAGTTACCCGCTCGCTGGGCTGCAGACCTGAATGTGGGGGCTTCGAACCCACCAGCCGCTCTGGGGGAGGAAGCTGTGGCAGTCTGCTTCCATAAAGATTATAGCTTTGGAAACTATATGGGGCAGTTCTACTCTGTCCTGTAGAGTCACTGAGTCTGAACTGACTCGAACGCAATGTTTTTTTTATGGGCGGTGATAGAGGTGTTGTACTGAACCGTACAGCACATACTGCTTCAGTTCGTGGAACATGTATTTGTGCAAAGGTCAGAGTTAAAACCTTAGCCCTAGACATCTTCCCGTCCTGTCATTGGTAGCTCTAATCTTCCTCTCCCAGGCTGTATATTTCACTCTGTGGATTGATTAGCCATTAGTTCATCATCTTTTTTTTTTTTTTTTTTGCTTCCATCCTATTAAATTTTTTTGTCGCAGTAGCTATAGGCAACATACAATTCGACATTTTATCCATTTCCAAATGTACGATCCAGTGGCATTAATCACACTCACAACGTTGTGCAGCCATCACCACTATTTGTTTCCAAAACGTTTTCATCACCCCAAACAGAAACTGTACCCATTTCCCAATTACTCCCCATTCTCCCCTCCCCCCAGCCCTTGGTAACTATTAATCTGCTTTCTATGCATTTGTCTATTTTAAAATCTTATGTAAATAGGGCCATATAGTATTTGCCCTTTTGTGTCTGCATTATTTCTCTTAGTATAATGTTTTCAAGGTTCATCCGTGTTGTGGTATGTATTAAAACTTCATTTCTTTTTGTAGTGGGATAATATTCCATTGTGTATATCCATTACTTCTTAACGCTTGCTCCTGTATTTGTTCACATTGCCCTTATTTTTTCAGAACATCTTTTCTCCTGTGCCTTTGGTTTTCCCTGGAAGACTTTTCTTCCTCCCCCTAACTCTGAATGGTACACAAGGCTCTCCCTTGTTCTCTCTAAACCAGAGTTTTAAAATTTGAAATCGAAGTAATACTTTGGTAGGTCCATAAGTATCCTGAAATTTTATGGAAAAAATGTAGTATGTATTTGCAAATGAGCATTTTTCAAGGAAGAGGAGCTTTAATCAGGTTCCTTGACCCCCAAATGCTCAAGAATTATTACTGTAAACTCTTCTTTGGTAACTTCATCCAGTCTGATGGTTTTACTTGTTTCTGTGCTGATAAGTCCAATTATAAATCCACAGCCTGTATTCCTACACTTCATGTCTGTTTTAATGTCTCATCATTACTTAATCCTGTAACTCCCAACTTGAACTAATTTTTCCTTGTATTAAATTGGCCCCTTTCCCAGTTATCGTGTATTCATAAATGACATTTTCTCCACGTCTTTGATTAAAAAGCTTAGGGTTATCTTGACACCTCCCTTTTCTTGTCCCATTCTTGGCTGTCAGCAAGTCCTGTGGTTTTTGTTATTTTGTTTGTTTTTCCCCACTTTCACAGTGTGGCACAGAGTAGCTCCCTTTTCCATGTTAGTATTGTTAACCCTATTTCAGACCCTTGTTACCTTAAAACCCAAAAACCCAGTGCTGTCAAGTCGATTCTGACTCATAGCGACCCTATAGGGCAGAGTAGAGCTGCCCCATAGTGTTTCCAAGGAGCGCCTGATGGATTTGAACTGCCGACCGTTTGGTTAGCAGCGGTAGCACTTAACCACTACCCACCAGGGTTTTACCTTATGCCGGCATTATTGCGGTAACTAAATTAAAAAAAAAAAACTAAATTAAGCCCTCTATAAATTGATCCTTTCCAACCTTAGCAGAGCCTCCACTTGGTAATTCCCTTATTTCCTCTTGTTAAAGCTCCATATCGTTCCTTAGTAGTTGGTCTGAGCCTCTGCATTCTATTCATACTTCCTCTTCCTCCCTACTCTTCACTGTTGATGACAGTATAATCCTACCTATCTTCTTGCAACCTAACTTTTGTTCTACTGAATTTACTCTCAAAACTCTTACCTAGAATTTACTAGTGTTGTGATTTGGAGCAGTTAAATTAAGTTTGTTGATTTTGTTGAGCAGATCTCTATTTTTTAGTAATTTTTGCTTAATTGTTGCAGTTTCTGAGAGAGGTGTATTAAAATTATGATCCTGTAGTTGTCTTCCTGTAACTGTGCCCATTTTTTGCTTAGGACCAAGTTGGTAAGTGTATTCGTAATTAGCCATGATGGTTGTATCTTATCGGAAAAACACAGCGCAGCCTCCTCACCACAGTCTAGGCCTGCTTTGCTCTGTTGTCTGCTTAACTCTTAGTCCCATCTTTATCATTCTTTCCCTTCCATGCTTCCCTTCAGCTACCTTGTTCTTGCCATTCCTGTTGCCAAGGCCTTGGTTGCTTTTTCCTCTGCCTAGAATATTTGTTTGTTTTCCCAGATTGTCTTAGTAATTTGCTTCTGGACCTCATTTAGGTCGCTAAAATGTCACCTTAGTTCCTCTCCCGATCACACCGTCTGAAATAGCATCCTCTGTGCCCCTGCATGGCATTATACATTATGTTAGTTATTTGTATATTTGTTTATAGATTGTCTTGTTCTCCAAGGCCTAGAATTCTACCTGAGATTCAGTAAATAAATTATACCTTTTTTAATATAGTATTCCCTTTTTAATCCTTATTTAATGTACTTCGCCTTAAATTTGCCTTAAAATGACTTTCATTTTCTTTTGGTTAGTATAAACCTGTTGCCGTTGAGTCAATTCCAACTCATAGTGACCCTACAGGACAGAGTAGAACTGCCCCATAGAGTTTCCAAGGAGCACCTGGTGGACTCGAACTGTTGACCTTTTGGTTAGCAGCAGCCTTAGCACTTAACCACTATGCCACTGGGGTTTCCTTGGTTATTATAGGCCTGGTATATCATTTTCCTTATCCCTTTATTTTCAAACTTTCTTTGTCATTACGAGTGTGTCTTGTAACTAGCATGTAGCTGGATTTTTTTATTTCTAAGATTTTGCTTTCCTTGTTCACTTTTTGTAAAGTTTTCTTTTTGCCTCTTTGTTATTGTTCCTTCTATTGTGTTTTTGAAAGTTTTAAACCTACTTAATTATTTCTAAATCTTGGTTACACATTTTCCTCTTGACTGTATTTGATGGTGCTGTCTCAAGGTGATAGTTCGTTTTCGTTGCATGTTCTTTAACCTTTGACTGTGTGTTAATCTTCAGTGGTGATTTGTCTCCTCTGAGAGACCCATTTGCCCCGAGCTGTGGAAGTGTCCTCACATGAGGGTATCAGGTGACTGCTGTTGCCCTGTGGAGTTACCAGTTCTGACCAGTTTTCATTTGTACAATGAGGTAGTGTGACAGCAGATCCAAATCTGGGATTCTTCTTGAACATGGTAATTTCCCACTCTTGGTCTTGAACATAGCTTTTAATCCAAAATTACTTTTCGCTGTATTTTGTCAAATATTTCTGTATATTGGAAGTTGAGGGGCTTTTATGTCAACTCAGTTTATCATGTTGATCGTAAATCCTAAGGAGTTCAAAAGAGCGAGGAAGGCAGACAGCCTCAGCTTGGGTCTGGTCTCTTTTTCTCTATTCTCCTCTCTACAGTTGGGCATTTCAAAATAATATGTACACAATTTACAAAGAATGATTTTTAGTTCACACTAACATCTTTTGGACAATTGCAGTAGGTTCTTGGTTTCCGTCTTTTTCAGTCGCTTCGCATTCATCTGTCAGTGTGCTTTCTAATGTCATTCCTTAGCTTAAAATACTGTAACAGTTTGGTCTTTACTCTCCTTGGCAAAATTTATAAGACCTTTTATAATCTGACCCCAAACTCTCATCTCAGTATCATCTTCTACCTCCGCCTCATATAACCTCTCCAGGTCCTGCAGTGACACTAAATTACTTGAAATGTCATACTGTGTATGCTTTCTTACATGCTTTTTTTGTATTTGCTTGCTTTTATTTTTTCCCCTTTACCTCAGATTCCCTCCTTCCCTTTTCGTCTTTACTATGTGATGAATCCCTTTGTAACTGTCCCCAGTTTTTAACCTCCTTTTTCAGACTTCCTTTGATTCTGTTCTCACCTTGTGTCTTTCATTCACAGGGTATCATCTGTTAAAATGCTTTAAATTTTTGCTTTCTCTAATCATAAAAGCAATACCTGATCATTGTAAACAATTCAGAGAATAGTAAAAGTAAAAGCTCTTCTCCTCCTCCTCTTTTGTTCTGACTTCTCAGTACACAAGAATAAACCATTGGCTGTTTATCTTTTTAGAGTGAATTAGTATCTTTCTCATATGCATATAACACCACAGATTTAAACCTCTTTTATAGGGTTTTTGTGTTCTTTTATTATGTTGTTGTCGTTGGTTGCCTGGATTCATGATGACCCCCTGTGTGGGGAGTAGAAATGTGCTCCATAGGGTTCCTTTCTTTTCTTTTTTTAATCTCAGGCAATGCTGCAGAGAATTCTTATATAGATAGACTTTTGCACTGTCGTGCAAGTATTTCTGTAGGATAGATTCTTAATAGGGGAATTGCTGGTCAAAGGATATGTGTATTTAAAATTTTGATAGATAACATTTAAAATTTCGTTAGATACTGTCAGCAAGCCTGTGTGTCCCATTTCCTCAACTCATTTTCAACACTGGACATTATTTAATCATTTAAATTTTTGCCAATTGATGGAGAAAATATTTTCTGTTTTGATCAGCAGTTTTCTTTGATGTGAAGAAGCATGCTTTCATAATTTCACTGTTTATATTTCTTCTACTGACCTGTTTATGGTCTTTGTTCATTTTTCTGTTGGGTTCTCTCCTTTCTTGTTTGTAGATGCTCTTTTTAGATTTCAATTTTACTTTGAATTCTAATTTTTTTTTTCCTTCCCATTTCAGGTAAGACCATGAATTATGGCATTTCTTAAGTGAAACATTCAGGAATGAAGTGAGAAAAAGTCATAAATATAGAAAATAAGTGATTCTTAAGTTATGTCTATTAATTTGACGATAGATATATATATTTACCTCTTTAGTAATGTGCGAAGTCTTTGTGGGAAGCAGAGAAGCAAGCAACTGCATTTCTTGTGCTCACCGAAACATTACTGGAGGGTAAGCCACATCATTCTACAAAGAGGTTTTCATACAAGCAAAATCAGATGTAAATGGACCAAAAGTGAAGCACGTTCTTGCAGTAAGCACTGCTCCTGTGCAAGTAACCATGGTTTACATATTGGAATTTTGAAACTTAGCACTTCTGCTCCTAAGGGACTTACAAAAGTGAGCATTTGTATATCTCGTATTAAAAGTACCCTGCACTCTGTTTCAAAGGCTGTTTTTGGCAGTCAGAATGAAATGATTTCACGTTTAGCTCAGTTGAAGCCAAGTTTTGGAATCTTAAGGAAAGTATCAGAGAGCGGCTGGTTAAAACAGAAAAACATTAAACAAGCCATCAAAACACTGAAAAAACTTAGTGACTCATCAGCGTCAAAGAGTCACATCGTAGGTAAAGACGAAGATATAGGTAAACAAAGTCTTTTTCACTACACAAGTAGTGTAAACACAAAATTTGAAGAGTCATTCTGCTTTTTATCAAACCATATTAATTCATACTTCCTACGTAAGGAAAAAATGGCTCAGAAAAAAGAAGGTGAACATTTCCAGGAAAAATCGGAATTTGAAGATAAAACAGTTGAAGGAGACGAAAAATTCAGTTCTGGCATCTCGACCGATGACAAGCCACACTCAGAATCTGGTTTGGATACTGCATGTCCTAGTGAGACACCTGGAGTCCTTCCAGTTTCTACTAAACAAAGTATTGCTAGCTTTCTTTCTCGTCCAGCTGGAGGCGTACAAGCTTTGGTAGGTGGTTACATTGGTGTCCTTGTCCCCAAATTAAAGGCTGATACAAAAGATATGTCTGAAGAAAAAGAGTCTATGAAAGATGAGCTGGCTAACAGGAAAGACAAAGTTGCAGAAGAGAAAAAGCGTTTATCTCTTCAGAGAGAAAAGGCAAGTCATTATTCATTGTGGCTTTACGTTATATTAATTTTTGTCAAAGTTTAACCATTTAATGGTATTACCAGAGTAGTTTCATATGCTAATCATATATATTTAATATATATTTGTAGATTATTGCAAGAGTGAGTATTGATAACAGAACCCGGGCATTAGTTCAAGCATTAAGAAGAACAACTGATCCAAAGCTCTGCGTTAATAGGGTTGAAGAACTGACTTTTCACCTTCTAGAATATCCTGAAGGAAAAGGAGTGGCAGTCAAGGTAATTTCTCATTTATTTCATCTGGTTTTGTCTTAGAATAAAAATACTAATAAACTTCTTAAAATGGAGAAGGCAAGGCCTTTCATTATTCTATTTAAATTTTTGTGGTTTTTATCATGTGTGTGATATATGTTCAGTAATCACCCCACTATTCTGTAATATAAACTATGCTAATTATTCCTTTTTATTTTGTTATATAAATTATGTTCTTGGTACTAATATCTTTACTTTGAGATTAAACACGTTTAAATACAAGATAAATCTTAGCATACTGGTTGAATTGCCCAGGAGTTGCCAAATTTTTCTTCAATGCAATGTGGATATTTATCCAATGGAACCATACTTTTAAGACTGGCGATATAGTTCATAAGTAAAACCAGTGCCGTTTTTATTTCACAGTCTTTTCGTGTTTGCAAGTCTAAGAATTTTATTCACCTTATTGATAATGGAATTAGTAATCATACTAAGTAAAGCAGTCAGCCTTTCTTTGCCTCAGCTTTCTCAAATACAAAATAGTGAAGGTAACTTAGACCCATTTAAATAGATGGTTTTCAGAGAAATGCTATAAAATATGAACAATGTGATTGAGTGTGTATCTGTTTATATAGTATTTATAGCTGTACTATTAAAATTATTCTGCAATATTTAATGAACAATTTCAAAAGATAGTATAATGACTAGATATTATTAGAATTTCATTAGAAATCTGTTAGTGCTTATTTTTAGTTTCCCATTTAGAAAATTTTACCTTAGTCCACATTTATTCCATTCTTTGACAGTCATCTTGCTAAAAAATTATCTAAGTTTCTGGGTAATGTGTCCCTCCTTAATTTTATATTGTACAACACATGCATTATAATTAAACTAGTTGCCATCAAGTCGACTCCAGTTCATGGTGACCTCATGTATGTCAGAGTAGAACTGTGCTCCATGGAGTTTTCAGAGTTTTTGGAGGTAGGTCACCAGGCCTTTCTTTTTAGGCAGTTCTGGGTAGACTCAAACATCCTGTCTTTTGGTTAGCAGCTGAATGCATTAACCATTTGCACAATTTGCCTCTTAACTTTTGAATGTGGACAAAACATTGTGTAAAATCCAAAACGTTGACTTAACCTTTTGTTGTAACAATACTTTGTAAATTTGTGTTAAGCGAATTATACTTTCATTAATTGCTAAGCATTGCACCTTTTTTAAAAAGAATGCTTAGCTGGAGGCTAATTTTAATTGTCCTAGATATTCTATAATATATCAAAAACTAATCTTTTACAATAATTGAGAAAATAATAAACACTGGTACCTTGATTATACATGGTGATTAAAAATTATACATTTTCACTCTTGATTTTAAAAAAACAAAATAGCTTTTCTCTCAATATAGGAAAGACTTATTCCGTATTTATTAAGAATTCGACAAACTAAGAATGAAACCCTTCAGGCTGCAGTTAGAGAAATTTTGGCCTTAATGGGCTATGTGGATCCAGTGAAAGGGAGAGGGATCCGAATTCTCTCAATTGATGGTGGAGGAACAAGGTAAGGCCAGAAAAAATGATTTGTAAAGCTTATAGATTGAGTTAAGCTTTAAGAATTTTCTTTTTACCTGATTCTGTGATTATATCATCATTAAGTCATATTTTTTAAAATAAAACATGGAATTGTTTTACTTAATTTATTACTCTATCAATCTAAGAACTACTTTAACATATGCCTGGATTAACTTTTAATTTAATACAATATTTATATTTTAGTTTAGTCTTTTCAGACTTTATTTTTTGCTAGTTTAGGACTTTTTATCAACCATGATTCTCTTAAACGGTGTTTTATAATTTAGCTTTCTTTTGTTCTGTTTATCTTACCCAGATATATGATATTAACTTATCACTTAATAAAGTGATGGTCATTAGAAAAGTAGTCCCAGTCAGTAACTTCCTGGCTCCCTGGATCTTTACTTGCAGATGCCAGTTTTACTGCTGTGCAAGAAATAAATGCTTCTTAATTCAGAAGATAATTTTACTGTCAAGCTCCATTGCTGCTACTGGCAATTCATCCATGTTTCTTATTCTTTCTTGGTTTGTTTAGTTCCTGCCTACTTGTTGCTTCAGTTCTTTGGCTTGGCTTTGTGAAATGTTCCCCCCAAATTTTCTAGCGTGGGTTCCACTTCCCTACTGTGTCTACTTTTATCTGCTTAGATTCTTATTACATGCCTGCCTATTTTTAGCTTTAACTAAAGTCCCTGATTTCACTCTGGTGTCTCTGCCTTGCCAGTTTTCTGTATGTTCAAGTGCTATTCTTACCATTTTGTTAAATTCCAGTCTGTATGTCACCTCTCTTTTACACTTTGACAGCAATATGAAGGAATGAGCAACAGATGAGAGGAGAAGGCTATTTAATAATCTAGGCATACAACACTAACTTTCATTGTTAGTGGTGGTGGCAATGGGAAGCAAGAGGAAGGGAAATGTGCAAGAATATTTTAAAGAAAAAGGGGGACTGGAAATGGCAAAACTAGGTCAAGATCACTTTTAGGTGTAAACGCTGTGGGTGACAGAGACAGAATTACAGATACAGGGAAGGTTATTGGTGTTGAGAAAGACAGTTCTGTTTTGGACATGTTGAATATAAGGTTACACACACACATATAGAAGTGATCACTTGGCAAATGGAGATGGAATCAATTCAGGGAAAAAAACTTATGAGATTTTTGTGGGTATTTCTTAGGGAAGCGAAATAACCGGAGAAGGTGAACATCACTCATGTGAATGATAAGGTGTTAATGAATTGAAAAGAATAAGTCTAGCTCGTAGAATTGGTCACAAGTGATAAGAAGAAGGGAAAGTGGCAGTTAAATGAGCTTCACTCAGGAACAGAAGGAAGCCAGTCCTTCCCACCATTAAGTTCAGGGGAGTTGGGAGGAGTAGTGTCATTCGTTGATCGATTAACAAATATTGATTTTCTGCAGTGTTCTAAGCGTTGATTTAGGTCCTGGGGACAGTCAATATACAAAACAGATAAAATCCAAGTCTTTATGGTACTTGCATTATAGAGGAGGAGAGAGACAATAAATGGGAAAACCAATAAAATTATATGATTTGGTAATAATGGGTGCTATGAAGAAAAGTAAAACAAAGTAAGGGGCTAGAGAATAATGGTGCTATTTTTATCTTAGAAAGAGTGATCATGGCTTCTTTTTGAGGAAGTAGAATTTGAGTAGAGATCTGAAAGAAGCAAGAACATTAGAGGGCATTCAAATGTCTATTTAGAGTGAGGGAGGTATGGTGAAAAAGAGGTTTCCTACCAGTAAGTATTTGATCTTATAGGAGTTTTGTTAGTCATACAGGGAAACAATTGGAGTGAGAAGTTTTGGGAAAGTCTAGGGATGGGTTAAGATGAAAGTAGATTTAGGTCAGTGGTTCTCCACTGAGAGTGATTTTTCCCGCCAGAAGTCGTTTGGCAATATCTGAAGACGTTTCTTCGTTGTTCACCACTGGGAGGCTGCCACTGGCAACTAGCAAGAGGACTGTTGCTGCTCAACACCCTGCAATGCACAAGACAGTTGCCCATAACGAGGATTATCTGACCTAAAACGTCAGTAGTGCCACTGCCGCGAAACCTTGGTTGAGGGAAATATGAGAAAGTAGCCAGAAGGGAAGGTTTGTGTTGAAATCAGTGAAGTGTGAAGTTTGTGAAAAAAGGAACCCATATCTTTTATTTCTTTTGTATAAGAGGGCCTGAGGAGCCGTGGTGGCACAGTGGTTAAGCGCTCAGCTGTTAACCGTAAGGTCAGTGGTTTGAACCCGCCAGCTTATGAGTTAGAATCAATTCGAAAGCAATTTTTTTTTGTTGTTTTTGTGTGTAAGATCTAGTACAGTGTTTATACCTCAACAAAAAAGAGACAGAAGCCCTCACAACTGGACCAATAAGCAGCATCATGATAAACAGAGAAGATTGAAGTTGTCAAGGACTTCATTTTACTTGGATCCATGCCCACAGAAGCAGCAGTCAGGAAATCAAATGATGTATTGCATTGTGTTAAAAATCAAAAAAGTCATTTTGAGGGCTAAGGTGCGTCTGACCAAAGACATGGTGTTTTCAATCACCTCATATCCATGCAAAAGCTGGGCAATGAAAAAGAAAGAATGAAGAATTGACACATTTGAATTATGGTGTTGGTGAAGGATATTGACTGTACTATGGACTACCAGAAGAATGAACAAATCAGTCTTGGAAGAAGTGTAGCCAGAATGCTCCTTAGAAGCAAGGATAGTGAGACGTTGTCTTATATACTTTGGATATGTATGTTATCAGGAGGGACCAGACCCTGGAGAAGGACATCATACTTGGTAAAGTAGAGGGTCAGCAGAAAAGAGGAAGACCATCAATGAGATTAGATTGACACAGTGGCTATAATAGTGCGCCCAAAAGTAGCAATGATAGTGAGGATGGCACAGGACTAGGCAGTGTTTTGTTCTATTATACATAAGGCCACTAGGGAGTTGGAACTGACTTGGTAGCAGTTAACAGTAACAGTACAGTGTTAGGTTAGGCATATAATAGCAGTTCGGCAAGTATATGTTTTTAAAATTCATTCTAAAATTATTCATACATATAGCAATTTTCAGAAACTCTGGTGGTGTGGTGTTTAAGTGTTACAGCTGTTAACCAACAGGTTGGCAGTTCAAATCCACTAGGTGCTCCTTGGAAACTCTACGGGGCAGTTCTACTCTGTCCCATAGGGTCGCTATGAATCAGAATTGAATCGATGGCAATGGGTTTGGTTTGGTTTAGTGTAATAGTATAGCAATTTTAAATAGCTCTCCCCTTCCAAACCAAAAAACCAAACCCACTACCCTATAGGACAGAGTTTGCCCCACAGAGTTTGCAAGGAGCGCCTGGTGGATTCGAACTGCCGACCTCTTGGTTAGCAGCCATAGCACTTAACCACTATGCCGCCAGGGTTTCCATGATGATATAAATACTTAGAAAAAATTTGGGAGAAAAAAGAAAAATATACAGGAAAATTAAAAATAACTCAACTCTGAGACTATTTTTAATGTATTAATTTATTTTCAGTGTTTTCTGGGTGAATAGATATGTGCATGTTATATGTACTTTTTATAAAAGTAATGGAAGTCACATTGTCAGATATATTTTATCCAACATTATCTTTAATTCCACATATCTCACCTTGAATTCAAAATGTATTTTTTTTGTAAGCCATCTTGTTTTTTCTTCTCGTCAAGTCCACATTATTTGTCTCCATAAAAAGTATTAACATCTTTGGTTTTCTGCCTTAATCTTACAGTATTCCCTGTTAAGAGTGTCAAGGCACAGTTCAACACTCTGCATTTTATCTTAAGGTGCCTAACTACGATTGTGTACCAGGATTTATTATTCCCACACCTTGTATTGGGATTAGTTTTTGTATATTCTCCCAGTGTTAAATACTGCGCACTTGGTACACATACCCCAAGTTCCCCCATACCTCCTAGGCTGTTTCATTCTTGATACTTCTCCATGAAGCTCTTCACTGCTTTTGGCTAGGATTGAATAAAGTCAGCAGCATTAGTTAATATACTCTTAATGCAGAGCATCGTCCTAAGGTTGTTGAGAGTGTTCAAAAGTGAGTAAACAAAAGGAGCTTAAAAATATGACTAGGAAATTGGTGAAACATAAATGTATATAACTGTAGGTGACCAACTACATTGGTGAGAGAAGAAACCAAAATACGGCATCCCAGCAGTGGTGAGTTGAGCTTATAAGTATTTTTAAGAGTAGGGTTGTTTTAAAAAAAAAATTTACGTTGCGATGTTTTCTTAAAGAGATACTAGTCAGAATTCAAGAACGTGGAATAGCACAGGTTTTGTGACATTGTTTAGATACTGAATTTTCAAAAGTAATCTGGATAGACAAGTTTTTACTGCTGTTAATATATATTACTAGTTTTCATCTTAGCATTTAAACTAGAAAGTAATTTGTAGAATTGTTTTATTCAATAACTTAAATATCCTTGAAACAGAAATTTTGCCTTTGATCTCTTCTACAGAGGTGTGATTACTATTCAGACACTGCGGAAACTAGTTGAACTTACTCAGAAGCCAGTTCATCAGCTCTTTGATTACATTTGCGGTGTAAGCACAGGTAATAATATCACGGAGAAGTCGTGCAGCCCAGCAGCGCGTTAAGGAACAGAACCCTAGCGCTTATGCTTAAGAGCATGGTTATTTTCTGAAAGATGAGTATTTGTTCCATGTTTTGAAGATGAATAATTCTTTGGTTTACTTAATGAACTTTTAAAAATGTTTATTATGGATAAAATTAACATTCAGAAATGGATTTTATTATATATATGTATTTTTTACTGTACTTTAAATGAACGTTTACAGAGCAAGCTAGCTTCTCATTAAAGAATATACATATTGTTCTGTGACATTGGCTGCCAACCCCACGACGTGTCAACACTCTCCCCTTCTTGACCTTAGGTTCCCCATCACCAGCTTTCCTGTCCCACCCTGCCTTCTCCTCCTTGCCCCTGGGCTGGTGTGTCCATTTAGTCTCATGTTGTTTTATGCGCCTCTGTAATCTTTGGCTGAAGGGTGAACCCCAGGAGTGACTTTGTTACCGAGGTAAAAGGGTGTCCAGGGGCCATTACTCTCGGAGTTTCTCCAGTCTCTGTAGGGCCAGTAAGTCTGGGCTTTTTTTTTTTTTTTTGAGTTAGAATTTTGTTCTACATCACAAATAGATTTTCATATGCCGATCTAATACATTTTAACTAAGCAACAGTCCCAAGGACAAACTGTGAATTGTTGGTTTATGTTATATACACCTTAAAAGAGAATGATAAAATGGTAGAAAGTTACTCATGGTACTTGAACCAATAGAAAATTAAGGATGGGTAAGATTTTCCTTTTTTATGACAGGTATCCTTCTGTGAGGAAATTGCTTCCTATGTCATTTTTCATCTGGTTGTTTGAAGCCAGAATTTAAGCTGAGAAATGTTTTTAAAAAGTTACTTTTCAGTACTTTTATGCTTGTCAATATACATTTAAAATTGTAGAAGTTGGCAACTATCAGATGAATTTTTGTTTTCTGTGGGGTTTTTTTTTTTTTTTTCCTATTACCTTATGTCACGTCTCCACCTATTTTCCATCTATCCATCAGTACATCAAGTGTACATTAAGACCTTGAGGATATGCTCAGGATATGACCAGCTGTTGCTTAGCCTACAGGTAGCACTGGAGGACTGTTAAGATTCTAGATCCTTGCTGTATACTTTAGTGTTTGACTTGATAATTTCTTATTTCATGTTTGTTTACCCTTCATAGACTTTGATTTCTATTTACTTTTCTCATTCTTTTAAGTACTAAAAAGCAAATAGTTTGTCTGTTATGTGTCAACTATCCCCAAAAGAGCACGTTAATCAGTGCCCAGTTACCAAAACTAAATGATGGGAGCAGCTATGGGAATGATGTAAAAGCGTAAGGAACTCACTGATTCCCATGATATTTTTACCAAATAATGGTCTCTTAGTATGTTAGCAAATTTGGAAAATATTGGATTAAAAAGTTTCTTTACAGAGGGGTTTCTTAGATCCTTTGGTTGTTAAAAATAATGTGGCTCTCCAAGATAGGAAAATAATACGTATATTCCAAATTGATTTAACTATGAAAGCTTTTCTTAAGGAGACATTTAAATTTTGGAATGGTCCTAGCAATTCAGATATTTAAACCTACAAGCTAACTTCTTGCTTTGGCACCACTCTTGTTACGTGGATGCTTAACAAAGAGAATCTGACATCACAGAGGTTGGTCAGTAAAGGTAGAAGATCAGTTTGTGTAATGTGGACTTTCTGTGTTTATCGCAATCTCTCTTTTTCATTGTGTCTTCCAGAGTGTTAACTTTACATTGTAGTGCAATGCTTATGATTTTCCTAATGTAGACAGTTTGCATTTATAAATTTTATAAAGTTAATCTATTTAAGGATAATGTTCTTACCAGTTCAAATAAAATTAATTCAGTATCTTAATATTTGCTCATCTTTATAGTATCTCTGCTTAAAAACTTAATTTTTTGAAAGCTTTTTGTTGTGTTAACTAGAAATTTTCTGCAAATTGAAAAATAATTATTTCTATGATACACTTATATAAATTTATATATATATATAAATTTATATATATAAGTTTATATATATATCATAGAAATTTATGTGTATATCATGTCATAACACTGTATTTTTAAAAACACAGACTCTATGGGGCGTTTTCTATGGGGCAGTTCTACTCTGTCCTATAGGGTCGCTATAAGTTGGAATTGACTCGATGGCAGTGGGTGGGTAAGTTGCCTGATACTTTACTGGAATAAGACCAAGTATAATAAGACATGTAAAATGTTTAGAGTAAATTATGATAGCTGTTTCCTGTTGTTACTTGTATTTTATTACAATCTAGGTAAAGCAGCAGTGATATACAGGTCTTTGCCCTGTGCAGCCCTCTCCCCATCCCATGCAGCTTTCTTTTCGTCTTTTTCTCATTAGTTCAGGCTTAGGCCAGTTAGACGCACTAGGTGGCAGTGTATCCTAATAATTGCAGCTTGTACATGAAATAAAAAAAAAGAAAATTTGAAATAGACTGTTTAAAAGGACATCCCAGAGTATCTAATTTCTTTAATTACCTTGGTTCCCAGGACCACCCTGAAGGAGTGGTTAATGAATTGGTGAGTTGTCCAATATACTGTATTCTGTGACTAAAACTAAGTAATTACTTAGGGTTAGAAAAAACGTTATCTTTCTTATATATTATTTAATTTAATGTAAATAACACATTTTATACAATTTTAAATTATCACTGTAATTATTGGTTAGAAATTATTTAATCTTTATTGACGCCTGGTAAGCCCTTTCCATGTGTTATCACAATATGAAGGCGTTACGAATTATAGTAATTTTTATCCTCATTTTACAGATGAGAAAATTGAGGGCTCACAGAGGCTAAGTAACTTCCTCAAGGTGACACAGCTAAAAAGTATCAGAACTAGAATTTAATCCAGGCCTGTAACTCAGGAGATTTTATAATCCTAAATGCCATAAAGACAATGCTGATAAAAATAGGATTCTTTCTTTCAGGTGCTGTATTAGCTTTCATGTTGGGATTGTTTCATATGCCCCTGGATGAATGTGAGGAACTTTACCGAAAATTAGGATCAGATGTGTTTTCACAAAATGTCATTGTTGGGACAGTCAAAATGAGTTGGAGCCATGCATTTTATGACAGTGAAACATGGGAAAAGATTCTTAAGTAAGTTATAACTATTCTTTTTACAAATTTTCTCATTATACCGATAATACATGCATAATTTGAAAAGTATAAAGAAGAATATTAAATTATTAACCCCGTTAATTGAGGATACCAGGGCTCCTCTAATTGTGAATAACCACTGTTAATATTTTGGTGAATTGTATTCTGGTCATTGTTTTCTTGGGTTGCATACATTCAGGTGTGTGAGATGCGCATGTAAAAGTTCCAACTGCCCTTTTGAAAATATGAGACCAGATTTAATACAGTTGTTGTTGGATGCCGGCAGGTTGGTTCTGACTCATAGCGACTCTGTGTACAACAGAATGAAACATTGCCTGGTCCTGTGCCATCCTCGAGATTGTTGTTATGCTTGAGCCCATTGTTGCGGCCACTGTGTCAGTCCCTCTCATTGAGGGTCTTCCTCTTTTTCACGGACCCTCTGCTTTACCAAGCATAATGTCCTTCTCTAGGGACTGGTCTCTCCTGAAAAGCGTCTAAAGTATGTGAGACGAAGTCTCATCATCCTTGCGTCTGATGAGCATTCTGGCTGTACTTCTTCCAAGATAGATTTGTTCATTCTTTTGGCAGTCCACGGTATATTCAATATTCTTCATCAACACCATAATTCAAAGGCATTAGTAATTCTTTGGTTTTCTTATTCATTGTCCAGCTTTCACACGCATATGAGGCAATGAAAAACACCATGACTTGGGTCAGGCCTGCCTTAGTCTTTAAAGTAATATCTCTGCTTTTTAACACTTTAAAGAGGCCTTTTGCAGCAGATTTGCCCAATACAACGTGTCCTTTGATTTCTCGACTGCTGCTTCCGTGGGTGTTGATTGTGCATCCAAGGAAAATGAAATCCTCAACAACTTCAGCCTTTTTTCCATTTATCATGATGTTGCTTATTGGTCCAGTTGTGAGGTTTTTCTTTTCTTTTTGTTGAGGTTTAATCTGGACTATATTTTTATTCTGTTGTTTTTACTAGATACTAGTCTTTTTTTTCAAGCTATTAATGGATATTCTAAAACACCTAATAATTTTTAAACATTTCTTTCCAAAATACCACATAGTCATTATACTCATTTTCCATAATACAAGCCTAAAGTAGAAACTTAACATCGCCCACAATCCTATTAGAGCTGTATACCTTTCAATGTATTTCTTTTTAGTTTTTTTCTAGACTTATATACATGTTAAATAGGTGAAATTATGACTGCAGTTTTATAACATTTTATCCTTCGATGTTATATATTTTCCAACTTTATTAAAATTTTTTGGCACATTTCTAAAGACTGCACCATATTCCACCGGGTGATAGTACCAGATTTTCTTAACTATTTCCACTTAGGACATTTATGTTATCCCACAGTTTTTGTGATTACGAACAATGTTGAAATAGGAAACTTTACATTTAAATTTCTTTAAACAGTTCAGAATATATCAGTGGGTCAGTTCATAAGAAGCATGATTATTAGGTCAAATGTTGGTGTCTTTTTAAAATAATCACTATGTGGGAAATAGAGAATACATAATGAAAACAACAAAAATCACATGTTTACATTAAGCACAAAAGAACTATTCACATGATGATGTATTTCTTTCTAGAATTTGCTACAGGTAAATAAATGTTTGTGTATATTCATCCCCTTCCCAAAATTTGTATGATAATTTTTATTATGAATGATTTCCTATGTCGTATTTTGTTGAAACATTGTTGTACATAATGGTTGTACAGTATTCCATTTTATAGATGTACTATTTTTAATTTAAAAAATTGCCTGTTGGAAAAGTGAGCTACTTCAGATATTTTTGCAATTCAAAATAAAGTGTAGCTGAATGTCCTAAATCTCTATTTAATTCTCTGACTGTATCTTTAAGGTAAATTTCCAGAAGTAAAATTTTTGAGTCAGAGGTTATAAATATTTTAAGAGTCTTGATAAATATAGCCAAACTGTACTTAACAGTTGCCCCAACTTACCCACCAGCATCAGTTTATTTTTCCATTCCACAAAATGTTCATAGAATCAAACATTTTAATTTTCTAAACTTTGAGAGATTTTTAAACTGGTGTTTCTATTTGCACACTTAGAGCATTTTTAAATGTTTTTTGATTATTTTTGTTTCTCCCTTTGTGACTATCAAGGGCATCATCATTGCATATTTTTCTACTGCAGTATTCCTCACTGTGTTGTAAATATACTAACCATTTAACATATTGAAAAATATACTCTTTAATTATGTGAGTTTTTTTTTAATATAGAGAAGTTTAAAATCTTCATTTCGTCAGATCTTTTCCTTTAATGATTTTTAACTTTGTTTTCATGTTTAGAAAGTCTTTTCCACCCTGAAATCAGGTAATTATTTATCTATTATTTTCTGGTTCTAAGGTTTTGTTAAGTTTATATTTAATTCTTAAGTCATTTGGAATTTATTTTGATATATGTCGTTAGGGCATAAAGCTTTATTTTTTTTTTTCAAATATTTAATTCAAATGTCCCAGCATTGTTTACCAAATACTTTTTGCATTTTTCACTGATTTGAAGCACAATATTTATCACATTTTAAATTCTTAACTACATTAGAGTCTTTTTCCAAGTTTTTGTTTTTGTTTATTAATTTATTTTTGTACAAATTCTGTAAGTTTAATTATCAAATCTTTGCCTAATATGTTTTTATAATGATGTAGCCAGGTTTGTCTTACTTTTCATAATTCTGTTAAGCTGTCTTCATTCAATATTCAAAGTGAGTATTTGGCTACTCTTATTACATAAAAAAAAATCCCACTTATAGTCTGATCAAAATTACATAAGATGTATCATTTATTTTGTGAAATATTGACGTCTTTACAACTGTGAAATACCCTCATCCATTAACATTGTATGTTGCTCATTTTCTGATCCTCTTTTGTGCCTATTAGAAAAAAAATGATCAGTTCTCATGAAATCATAAAGTCATAATACTGTTTATGATGGTTGCTTAATGAAAGTTTGAAAATTTAAAACCGGTTTCTGCTATGAAGTTTTTTTTCTTTTGTTACTCATTAGATTACCGTCATATATTTGCATATTGCTATTTCAGTTTCGCTCTTTTAGAGGCTTCTATATTTTTAATCACAGCATTGATAAACTTATGAATGTAATTAGTCATTTTCACTTACCCTACTTTTCACTCAGCCTTTGCTGCTGAACAAACCACTCCAAAACTTTGTAGCTTAAACTGACAATGATTTATTATCGTGATTCTGTGGATCGATCGAGTATTTCTTCTGTGATTCCTTCCAGAGCTCACTCAGGAGGCTCTTCTGAGGTGGCAGCTCAGCTGGGATGGCTGGGACAGCTGGGTCTCTCTGTACGCAGTCACTCTTGGGCTTTGTCTTATCATGGTGTTCCCAAGAGGGCAAGCCCCAGTGCACCAGCACTTATTAAGCCTCAGTTTGTGGCACGTTTCCCCACGTCCCATTGACCACAGCTACTCACATGACCAAACCCTTGTTCTCTGTGGGAAGGGGCTATATGTACAAGGAAATGGGTACCAGGAAGCATTATTCATTGGGGCCGTTATTATAATCTGCCACACCTGCACTTTGGCCTTTTTTGTCATAGGAAATTTTTCCCCTCATTGTTTATAGACTGTGCTTGTGTGTGTGTGTGTGTTTTCCCCTTTGATAGTGATCTTGTATTATTTTACCAAAAAGAACCAAACCCATTCCCACTGAGTCGATTCCGACTCCTAGCGGCCCTATAGGACAGAATAGAACTGCACCATAGGGTTTCTAAGGAGCAGCTGGTGGGTTCGAATTGCCGACCTTTGGGTTAGCAGCCAAGTGTTTAACCACTGCACTACCAGGGCTCCGTGTTATTTTAGAGATGTTATTTTTAATTAGAGCATCAGTAGAATTCATGAATGCTGAGGATTTTTTTTTTAACCTTTGACATCTCCCTGAAATAAGCAATTACTGTTCCTAACTTTCTTTTTAAATTTATATTCATAAAGTAATTCAGTAAAGCATTTTAACTCTTTTGTTAAAATCAAGGTTTAAACAAAAAATGAATGAACTGTGCTTTAAGTGGGAAAGCAAAATGCTCCCAGGATCTCTGTCCCAATTTTACAGTAAGAGTCTTATGAAAAGATAACGTAAAAGACCTTTAGAAGAATGAAATTGCATTGATCTTCATGCAGAAGAAACCTATAGACCAGGTTTGGGAAAGACAGAGATCTTGTCCATTTTGGAAAACATTTTGCCTTGATCAATCAATTTGTAAATACTACCTTTATGTGAAATTCACTAACCTTCTAGTTGAGAAACCTAAACGTTATTTGAAAAATGTCATTAGAAAAGCGTTTTTTCTCACTGAGCAGGCTGGTAAAACCATAGCCTTTATGTTCAGTCCAGGGGGGGAAAACAATAATTTTTAAGTCTGGAAAAGTCTGTGTTGAAACACAATTTCCTTGTAATGGAATTGTGAAAATTACTGCCCAAGGACAATTTCTATAATATTCCAGTAATTCAAATGCCAACTCAGATGATTTAAAAAGCAGTTATGTAGTGACATTATTATCTGTTACAAGTTTAAATGTCCTGACCTGGTTATTAGGTTACTCTGTAACTAGTCCTCCCATATTTATGCAGCCTTAACTCTGTCTGCAGGCCTCTGAAAATGACGGATTTATTCTTCCTCTTTGCCTTTAACCCTGTGTGTGTCCTGGTTTTGCATGTGTAGCTTTCCCCTCCTTCTTCGTCCTTTTCAAGCTACATCTTCATGTGTCTTTCCCGGTTACTGCAGCCCGCGTTGCCTACTCCACCTCAACTATAGATAACTTTGAATCAGAGATTAAGAAATAGCTAAGAATTGTTTCATGTGCGTTAACTGGACTATAAGCCTTGTAGAGGAGGTTCTTACACTTTTTTTTCATCCCTTGTAGCACCTTGACAAAGCCTTGGGCAAACAGCAATTGCATAGTATATGTTCCCGGATTGTTAGGATGTAAAATCATTTTGATTTAATTTATTTCTTCTTTAATAAAGGGATAGAATGGGATCCTCACTGATGATTGAAACAGCAAGAAATCCCACATGTCCCAAGGTAAGTTTAGAGTCTTAAATGTAATGCCTAGTTAGAAATGAAGGAAGGGTGAAAGCACTTACTCTGACGGCCTTCTTATTAAGGGAAGAAATTCTTAGGAACCGCTTCTAATAGATTATATGAATTCCTTAGACTGGTATGGATCATTAGACTCTTTTTTATATCCTGTAAAAGTATAGGAACAGCTTAGGAACCTAAAAGACTAGGACTGAAGACAAAGAAGAATTCTTTTATCATAAGAGTTAATAAATTTAGTGATTTAAGGAAAATTGTGACATTTCCTCCTCTAGATTTTTAAAAGAGAAATTGTATGTGCCTCTTAGATACACATTATGTACAAATTGATTCCTGCTTATAAAAATTTTAATTATTCTGTGAATTACTTGGAAAAACCCTAGAAAGAATCCTGAGCTAGAATTGTGAATGTCCAAGTTCTATTCCTATGGCTCCCTCCTAACAGTATAACTTCAGTTGCATGTTTTCCTTAGTGCACCAAAGAGTTTGAGCCCAGAGGAGATCTGAGACTCCTCAGAAGGATGGAAAGATGAAGTAGCAAACAGATGTGTCTTCAGGCTCCCCAGCTCGTGCTAACCAGAGCAACCTAATTTTTTTTTTTTATCGTGCTTTAAGTGAAAGTTTACAATTCAAGTCAGTTTCTCATGCGAAAACTTATACACACATTGTTATGTGACCCTAGTTAGAGCAACTTAATTTTTAAGATTTTTTTAATAATAGAATTTTGTGACTATTTAAAAAAATGTGTACACTCACACACACATATGTAAGTAGAACAGCCCCTTGTATATTTCTTAATCCAGCCTTATGTATATACCAATAAATAGAAATTGTGTGTGTGTGTATACACATATATATGGAAACCCTGGTGGAATAGTGGTTAAGAGATAGGGCTGCTAACCAGTTTGAATCCACCAGGTGCTCCTTGGAAACCGTATGGGGCAGTTCTCTGTCCTATAGGGTCATTAAGAGTTGGAATTGACTCAATAGCAACAGGTTTGGTTTTTATATGCATATACATATAAAAACATATATTTTAAAGTACTGGAGTAGTTGGCCACCAAGAGCACTTTTAGATGTAGTTCTCTGGGGATGTTGCTGTCAGTCATTAACCATAAAAATCTTTAAGAAATTCTGACTACATAAATCTTTAATAGGTAGCTTAATATTAATATTCACTTTTATCTTAAAACTATTGTTCCAAGCCAACATACATACATTTATATTTTGGTTACATATTGTTTGGCTTAGTGTTGCATACTTAAATTTCAGGAGATACTACGTAACACAGAATTATGTAACATAGAATTAATATTTAAATTTAATGTTCCTACATAGCATGCACGTTTCAATCAATCAATTATGGCTCAGTTGTATGTGTATTTATGTTAAAATAATAAGATGACCTGTAACTTTTTTTTGAGACACATTTGGAATACTGAGATAAAAGTAAAGTAAAAATCTCACAGTGTTCATTCATTCAATAAATATTTATTGAGTTCTACTCTGTCCTATAGGGTCGCTATGAGTCGGAATCGACTCAATGGCACTGGGTTGGGTTTGGGCTCTCTTTTTTTGTTATTTTAGGCAGTAGGGCTTCCATGATGAATAGGCAAACAAGATCTCTGCTCTCAAGGAGCTACGTTTTGGTGGGAGGGAGTCAGGCAACAAGCAGACCAACAAATGATGAAAATGATTCCTTCGAATATTTTTTATTTGATGTTGGAGACATTTTTCAGTTGACTCTACCTTCCGACTTGATGTTTGAGGCCAATTTGACCTTTTTTTTTAATGTAACATTTTTTCTTGCTTACAAGTATGTAGGGTTTTTTCTTTGTCTTTAAAATTTTTTTTTTTTTTAAAGTCACTAGGATATGTCTCGGTCTGCCCCCTCTTTTATTAATTTTATTTGAAACCTAATGATCTGAGTAATGCTTAGTTCTGTTTTCGTTAATAATATTTGTTGTTTATAGGTTGTTGTATCTTTGCTCTCAGTACTTTCATATCTGTTTTCTTTATAGTTTTCCATGTATATCTCATTTTCCTCTTTATTTTGGAAGAATTTAAGGGTAAGATTTTCATTAGCACCTGTGATCCATTTTTCATTGTAACAGGTTTTCTGTTTACCATTTCCAGGGCAGATGTTATTTTGGCTTCTGCTTTCCTGGTTTCTTCTTAGTCTCTTAATTCTATTTTCTTCTCACCTTAGCCCATTCTTTCCATTTAAGTGCCTCTTGTTTAATAGTCTTGTCATCATGTGTTATTTTACTAAGCTCATGAAGCAGGAGTTTTCTAAGAATATTTGTTTGGTGTAATAAGAAGTTAGCATGACATTCTTCTCCTCCTGAAGCACCCTGGCAGGGTGTAGGGGAAGCTGGTAAAAATTATTAGGCTTGTGGCCTGGAAGGGAGCACAGAGCCTGCCTGTGCTGCTATTGTACAAACCCACCCTTGCTGGGAGCCCATGAAATATTTTTCACTGGGCTGAAACCTAAGAAGAGGTATCTAGGCCTAGCATCCAAAAACAGTTTGTGGATTGTTCTTAGCCCTTGTCGTCATACAGTTGGGTACTAGAGGAACACCCCCCCCCCATTTTACATTTGAACTGGAAAATGTAAACAGTCTTTAGCCTACTTTCAAATTTTTTTTGGCAATTATGTAGGGCTACTCAGCTGAACTAAACTTTAAAAAAAAACCATTGCCGTTGAGTCAATTCCGACACATATGGACCCTATAGATCAGAGTAGAACTGCCCCAGAGGGTTTCCAAGGAGTTACTGGTGGATTCAAACTGCAGACCTTTTGGTTAGCAACCATAGCTCTTAACCACTGCAGCAGAATTTATTCCTGTCTTCCTCACTGGTCCTTTGATTAAGGAATAGAATTTATGTCCCTAGTAATCCCACACAGCTTGTGTTTATTTTCTTATGACAAGGTATCAGCATGAAAAACCAAACAAAGGCAGCTTCCTCTGATGCTCTTACATGCCTGCATGTTCATGTTTTTGTTCATTCAGTTCTCTGAAAGCATATGCTTAAAGGGACATGAAAGAAGGCTACCCTAAGGAAGTGAGATTGAGATCTTAATGTGAAGGCTAATGAGTTCCTAGCAAAGGGAACATTCTGTCCAGGAGGAATCATGGATAATCCTAGGAACTGAAGGAAGGCCACCAAGACTAGAACCTAAGGATCCAAGGGCAGCATGTGAGATGAAACTGAAGAGGTAGGCAGATCAGACTATGCAGGGCCTTGTCGGCCATGATGATGAGACGCAAGCAGCTCTTTTGGAGAGAATGCTAGGAGGCATAATACACCCCTTGCTTGTTCCTCTGTATCTCCAGGATGTCTTGTTTGTTTATTTTTAATAAATGAGGGAGTGGCCAACTATGAATAACAGGAGAGTGGGTGTGGGGATCTTTTGCCACCTCAAAATGTAATTTACGGTAAGTGTAACAGCCCTCTGCATATTTCTTAATCCAGTCTTATCTATACACCAATTGATAGAAAGATACTCTGGGTTTTAGTGTATGGCCAGCTCTTAGCCATAATGGCCTGAAGACACTTGGATCACTCACAGGAATTTGATATATGGCCTTTGGTTTATAAAACAGCAAAGCAGACAGGCCCCTGGCAGGACTTGGCATAGCACACCAACAGCTTTGACCGCATCACACACCTTTCAGCCTTTTGAGTTTATATTGTGAATTGTTGGCATATATAGCACATTTTACATAAACTCAGCTGATATCAATAGAATCTGAGATCAAGGATGGATCAGCAGTATAATTTCTTAAATAAAATTATCCAGCTACTAAGTTTTAAAAACTACAGTCAGAAAGCCCTGAGACTTTGTATAGTATTAGTGTTTCAGTTTTTGAGTCATGGTGCTTTCAAAGAACACAAAGACTAATTTGTAAATGATATTATGCAAATAGTACATAAGTTGCTTTTATTCATTCATTGCTATACTGATGTATTAATTATTACATAAAAACCTGGGAATTTATGCCCTCTTGAATGTCTATTTAAACAGTTTATTAAATCATATAGTCAAAAATATCTTTTTTATTATTATTCTCTTATAGTACATTTCTCAGTATTGTCTCAGTCTTTGTATCTATTTTCTCATAAAGAAACACCCGTTGAAAAAGGCCAGGTTTCCTTTGCTCAACATTGTATTGGTGTTATACATCTGTATGGTTGGGTGGGGTTGTAGATTGTTCATTCTCACTGTTAAATAGTATTTAAGTTTTATAGATCCCATATATTGCTGCTTTTAATAAATGGGCCCTATTCACTTTTTAATTCACTAGGTAGCTGCTGTAAGTACTATAGTAAACAAAGGGGTAATGCCAAAAGCTTTTGTGTTCAGAAACTATGGTCATTTTCCTGGAATCAACTCTCACTACTTGGGAGGCTGTCAGTATAAACTGTGGCAGGCCATTAGAGCTTCATCTGCTGCTCCAGGCTACTTCGCAGAGTATGCGCTGGGAAATGATCTTCATCATGTAAGTTCTCCGTATGGCTTTTTATCTTTCTAAATTTTACGTGAATAAAGAGTCAAAAGTTATTAAATGTCACTGAACTTCAAAGGGATCAATCAAGGTGACCTGAGACTGACTTCTTCATGTCTTCATATGGCAAATGATACGCAGTACAAGATATTTTCGTTTGTTTTTCTTAATAAGCCTTCTGGACTGAGAATATATTTTAGGAAATTTTTATTTTTTATTTTCTTGTATTTTATATTTTGTGATTCGTAGCCAATTAGGATAATTTTATTTGTAGAAAAATGTGGTAGTATGTGCGATTGGCTTTCCAAATGTGATAAAATTTTTAAATGAAACGTAGTCCCTGACAACACAGAACCCAGCCTTTTCACCACTTTTGATGGGCATATTTTGAAGAAAAGGTATAATCAGATAGTAATAATAATAAAAAAAACACTCATTAAGTTAGCTGTGTACCAGATGCTTACTTAGTTCTTTACATGCATTATCTCATATAATCACTATTTATTGAGGTGGAGCCCCAGTGGCACAGTGATTAAGAGATATGGTTGCTATCCAAAAGGTCAGCAATTTGAATCCATCAGCTGCTGCTTGGAAACCCTATAGGGTGGTTCTACTCTTTCCTATATGGTCCCTATGAGTTGGAATCAACTCAACAGCAATGGGTTTGGTTTTCTGTTTTTGTTTTATTTATTGAGGCAGATAGGGTTATTTCCATTTTAACAATGAGAAATTGGAGTCTTAGGAAAGGTTAAGTAACTAGACTAGGGTCATAGCTATTACCTGACAGGATGCTACCTGTAACTACAGTGCTTTGTAATTTATGGGTAAATGATCTATAAAGTTGAATGTTATTTCTGATAATCTTTTTTTTTGCTAGTATGTAGACTCATTTGCTTATCTTAAATTTTTTGTCTCTTAGATTTTTCCCACTATTTATGGAAATTTTAACTGGTAACTTACACTAGATGATAAAATAAAGTCAGTAAGGCTTTTGAGGTGATACTTGCAAAATGTATATTTTTATATGAGTATTTATATGCTCTCCCACTTAAAACCAATCTCATTTGATGGAGTTGGTAACCTTAACTTCCTCTCTAGTTACTGAAGTATGTGTGATCTCTTTATTTCTTTGATATTCAGATACATGTTGAAAAAATAATAATGTTGACATGGATTTTCGGGTGTCATTCAGAAGCTCATACCTAGATCTTCTATATAAACTACATACCAACTATGTGAACTTTAAAACTTTCTAAATGAGTAACTAAAACATTTTAATCAATTTTTCTCTTTTTTTAGAGTTTCTTATATTTTTAAATGTTATGATGAGCTAGGACATGTAATACATCTAGTAAATACTGTAGTAATATACTTTTAGAAAGATAAAAAGAAAATGAAATTTTCTTTTTATCTTTCTAAAAGTATATTACTACAGTATTATAATGTCATAGTTTTTGTAGTTAAGAGATTAAAATAGGATTCCTTTTGTCTTTGGAGTCAATTCTAACCATTTCTTCGCTCAGTCAATGTTGAATTATGTAATACAGCACTTTCCCTTCTTTCTTTCACCCCAGCAGGGCAGAGAGTGCTGGCTGTAGAGCCTTTTCCTGACATTGAGTTCAGGACTTACTGGGCAAAAAAAAAATTTTATCTTAATATGTGTCTTGCTGTTTTTAACAACTGTTCTCCCCTACGATGGAGGATTTTCGCCGTGACATAGAGACATGGATTCAAAATATAATAGCTAAGATTTGTAACTTTAATACAGTTGTCATGCTACCAAATTGCACTTTGGCCAAATATTAACTGAAAGTCAAAAATAATGAGTAACTATATTTCAGGACCCTGTGTTCCCAAACCTTAGAAGAAGTTACTTCATTTGCTCTTTAGATATTTCTTATTTAAGAGAAAGTAGTTTTAAAGTTTAATTCAGTCCTGTAGGATATACGTAGCGAACCATAGTAATTCAGTGGTTCTTTTTCTGTTCTGCGTAAACTAGTGGTATTTATTATTATGGTTAACCATTGTTAGATTGATCACCATAAGTGTTCAACATAGTTTGACCCAGAGATTAAAATAACTTTAAATAAATTTTATGTTAAACATAAATACACAGAGAATATACTTTTATGTAAATCAATGACTTGATTGATTTTTAATGACTGACACTTTTAAAAATCATTTTAAAATGATTGACATTTAATAAGACTATTCAAATGGATCCTGAGTCTAAGCAAACCCTATTTTTCCTTATTTTATATTCTTTCCTTCTACAACTTGAGGAAGAAATGGATTTTTTCCTCTCAGAAGGCAAACAAATATTGATAAGGATATTCTGAAGTAATCTTGATTGCTTAAAGAAAGAAAACATTCAAGCAGTGTTCCCATATCTTCCCAACCAAGCCTTTAAAAGTTGCCACAAAGCTTAAAAATATAATACTTATTACAACCCTTTCATCCTACGTTCTTTGAATAATTATATTCAATTATCCCCAGTCTCATTTTTAAAATATTACCTGTCATGTCTGACATATGTTTTAATGTAAGTCACTTCATATCCTTTTTGGAATCAGGTAGAGTATAAATTATAGATTAATATTCTATTTGAGCAGTTATTGAAAGTAGTGCTATAATTAAGAGGTATGAGTAGGTGGATGAGGAGATTTCATTTGCCTTTGACTCTAAAGAGAAGAATATTACTACAGTATTTACTAGATGTATTACATGTCCTAGAAAATCATAAAGTAGAAAAACTTACTTTCGAGTAGCTCTCAGGTTTTTGGCCTGGCATAGAGCAGACGGCCATTAAGCTTTTAATGAATGAACTGAAGCCACCTATCAGAGAAGGCCTATTTCTCACAGTCTTAACTTGCACTTCGATATGGCTCTTTTAGGATTCTGGTTTTTGGTGTATATCCTCTGCCGTGCTCCTTTGACTTTAGGAATCCTAAGCATTTAACTACATTACTTCAAGATGTATGCTGGAAATTAAATCTGTTGAATCCATGACAAAGATAGGCATAATGCTTGCCGTGTATGCTGCCATTTTTTCTTTCTGCTCCTGGTACAAATTACCCTCTTCCGGAGCCCAGACAGGGGAGAGAGGCTTCACTGTTCCTAGGACAGCTACTGTTAGTTAGGTGGTAAAGGAGGTGAATTTTTCCTCCCTTTCCAGACCTGGGCCATTCACTGCAGTCTCTCTGTAGTCTTTACATTTCAGAGATAATCTCAATTTAGGCACGTCTCAGCCACAAAGGAACAATTATGAAAAGAGTCCAAGACTTGAAACTTGATGGACTTATGAATAAATATGCCCCTGTGGACAGGAGATGTCTTTAAAAGAACAGCCTTTTCTTATGAAAGTCACAAGTGTGGAAACACAAGACACATTCTTTCAAAGAGATGTAGTTAGAGAATGGTGGAGACTAGCAACTCAGGAGAAAGAAGAGATTGGATTGGAAGTGTCAGCAAACAGTCCACACTAAAATGGAGAATAAAGCAGGGAATGAAAAGATGTGACCAAACAGCTTTTCTGAGAGTCCAAACAGCCCTGTACGTCCCTGTTATCCCAGGGGTATCACACAGCTACACACTGGTGATGAATAACATATGCCACACTGAAGGACCATTAGCCTGAGACTGGCTGTTCCATAACTAAAGAGCCAATTAAGTTTCCCTGGGGAGTGTGGTTAGTATTTGGGAGCATTTCTATCCAGTCTAATGTGATCTCACTGATCAAACCAGAGTATTATTTGAGATACATCTTTTTGAGAAAATTGTCTTGGTAATGCTAAAACTCAAGAGTTATTATCTGTGATTTTTTTTCTCCCCTCCCCACAAAAAAAAAAAACACCAAAACATAAAGTCGTGAAAAAATAAGAGGTGTTCCTCCTTCCCATTCCGTAAAAAAGTTTTAGTAGCATCGTGCATGATGTGTTTAATGGGCCTTTAAGCCAGAGAACACGGCTCTGTGGAAACCTCAGCAATGCAAAACAATTCCTGTCTCATGGATCCAGGTAGTCAAATTTAACTGTATTGGTACATTAAAAACTATGTTGAAAAAAAATTCTTTCACAAGAAAAAATATTTAACTTATTATATATATTTGCCCAAAATTTCTAAATTACTATAATAATGATGCTTTTGTTTAAACTGTATACTGCATTATTGCATGAAAATTGAAAGACCTGTTTCTGTTCTTATCCTGAGCATTGTGAGAAAGTGGCATTATACCCTTGGAAATCACCTCTTTCAGAATTCCGCAATGTCTTACCTTCCAGTGGAAATGGATTATTACAAATAGTTTTCTACTCAATATCTCATCTAGATTCTTGCTGAAATAAATGACTCTTGTACCACATTTAGAAGAATAAGTAGGAGTTAGTTGAGTGGAGGAGAGGACTGGCGGAAGAACGTTTTGACTGAGATGACAACATGTGCAAAGGCATGAAGGCAAGAGAGTGTGGCTCATTGAGAAAGCTGCAGATAATTCAGGCCAGAACGTAGGATTAAGAGATGACCAATTCTGTATAGCTTCAAAATACAAAAATCTAGAATTAATAGGTAAAAGTTCTTAGGAAATTCATAGGAATAACTTAACAATTTATAGCTTTTCAGAATAAAATGGATACCCCAAGATCAAGTGAGGTTTACCCTGGGGATGCAAGACTGATGAAATATTCAAAAATCAATGGATGTAATCCACCATATTAACAGGGTAAAGAAGAAAAGTACATGATTATATCAATAAGTGGGGAAAAAAAGCTTTTGACAAAATAAAATATTCTCTCATGATAAAAACCCTCAGCAAACTAGAAATAGAGGGAACTTCCTCAACCTACTGAAGGACGTCTACAGAAAACCTAAGGCTAAGTACATACTCCATGGTGAAAGACTGAATGCATTCTCTAAGATCAGGAACAAGGCAAGGGTATCTACTTTCATCACTCCTGTTCAACTATCTTAGTCTGGTGCTGCTATAACAAATACCACAAGTGGATGGCTTTCACAAAGAGAAATTTATTCTCTCACAGTCTAGTAGGCTACACGTCCAAATTCAGGGCATCAACTTCAGCGAAAGGCTTTCTCTCTCTGTTGGCTGTGGAGGGAGGTCCTCATCAATCTTCCTCTGGACTAGTAGCTTCTGTGTGCAGGAATCCTGGGTCCAAAGGATATGCTCTGTCCCTGGTGCTTCTTTCTTAGTGGTATGAGGACCTTATCTCTCTGGTCACTTTCCTTTCCTTTTATCTCTTATAAGATAACAGGTGGTTGGTGCAGGCCACACCCCAAGGAAATTCCTTCCTTGACATTGGATCAGGGATGTGACCTTAGTAAGGGTGTTACAATCCCACCTAATCCTCTTTAACAAAATTATAGTCATAAAACAGAGGACAACCATACAATACTGGGAATCATGGTCTAACCAAGTTTACACATTTTGGGGGGGACACAATTCAATCCATGGCATCAACATTGTACTAGAAGTCTTAGTGCATTAAGGTAGGAAATGAAAATAAAAAGCATATAGATCATAAACGAAAACTAAAACTGCCTCTGTTCATATACAAGAATAATGTGTCTTAAAGTCATTCACTTCATTTCAGTAGCTTTGAGTAAAACATGCAGAGCAATCCAAGGAGTTCAAAGAGCTTTCACAGTAGAAAAGGAAAAGCTTAATAAGAAATTTGCTTATCAGGCTGGTGAGTTTCACGTGACTTTTTATTATGGCTGTACTATATAAAATAAATTCACTTTAAAGCAACCTCTTGTTTTTAACTAATCTATTGTTCAACGTATTACATAATTCAACTTTCACTTTGAATAAATTTCAAACTATTTAAAATATAATTTTTATATTTTATATTTCACTGTAACAGTTATGTATTGTATATTTTTAACTTATATTTTGCAGGATGGAGGTTTGCTCCTGAATAACCCTTCAGCATTAGCAATGCATGAGTGTAAATGTCTTTGGCCGGACGTCCCATTGCAATGCATTGTATCCCTGGGCACTGGACGTTATGAGAGCGATGTGAGAAACACTGTGATGCATACAAGCTTGAAAACCAAACTGGCTCATGTTATCAACAGTGCTACAGATACAGAAGGTTAGTCTGTCTGTCTGTTTACTACCCTGAAGCACTTAAATTTCTAAAATTTAGTTTTTGGTAGAGTATGCTGATCATAACTTTAAAAGAGTACATGTCATACCTTTATGGTGGAAAAGCACAGGGGAGCTTGTCTTGTTTCCCTTTCTCCTCACCCATTTCTGGTTAAGTGACCTCAGAATAGAGAACCGTTGCCATCTGGGAACTAGTGCTACCTTTGACTACTTACAGTTGGAGAAGCGTCTAAAATACGATAGCAGACAGCCTTTGAGACTCAAGACAGAAACAGGGAAAAGCAACAAAAGGATTCATGTTGGTTTGGATATACACATGGTAACAGTCAGAGAATTAGAGTGCTTATGTAATTAGATTATTTAGTAATGTGGAAGCAAACTGGAACTAAAATAAATCTTTACTTACACTCCTGCCCCCCCCCCCATAGTCTAGTCTCCATGCAAAAGGCCAAAGTGATCCTTTTAAAATGTAAATTAAATCATGCCTTTCCCTTGCTGGAAGCCCTCCAGGATTGCCATCACACTTAGAACAAAATCTAAAAGCCTGGTATACTGTGTCTAAAAAAATTAATTCTTGCTGTTCCTCAGACTTGCTAAGCATTCTTCTGCCTCAGTCAAGGGCTCTGCAGTTGCTATACCCTTCATCTGTAAGCACTTCTAGGATGTGGTTGACTCATTCCCTTACTTTATTCAGGTTTCTGTCCAGATGTCACCTCTTTACTTTAAATGCAGTTGAAAGGAACCACATCTTTTTAAAACAAAAGCAATAATAATATACTATGAGTTTTATGATACATGTTGAAATGTATGGCAGTGATAGCACAAAGGATAGGAAGGCAGAAATAGAAGTATATTGTATGTGAAGGTAGACTGTGATAAGTTAAAGACGTATGTTACAAGCTCTATAGAGCAACCACTAAATAAAAAGGGAGAGGGAGGTATAACTAACTAATAAGCCAATAATGGAGATAAAATGGAATATAAAGAAATAACCCAAAAGAAGGCAGAAATAAGAGAAAAACGAGCACACTCCAAATAGAAAGCAGTGTTCATCAGGCCATAAAAGCAAGACCCAACTATTGCTCGTTTATAAGAAACCTACTTAAACTATTAAAGTACGAAACTAAAATAAAAGAATGTAAATATGAATTTAAAAAGAAGGTGGAGTGGCCATATTAATAACAAAGTAGAATTCAGAGAAAAGAATATTATCAGCATTAAAGAAAGACATTTCATGATGATAGAGAACATAGCAGTCCTAATCCACATAATAATAGAGCTTCAATATACATAAAGCAAAAACTTTTAGAAAAAATGAGGAATAGGCAAATCCATAATTATAACAGGAAATTTCAACACTCCTTTCTCAGTAATTCATAGGACAAATAGAAAATCCGTAAGGATGTGAAGACTTGAACAAACACCATCAGCCAGCCTGGCCAAATTAACATTTATGGAATACTCCATCTGACAGCAGCAGAATACGTACTCTTTTCAAGTACACATAGACCATTTGCCAAGATAGACCATATTCTGTGATATAAAACAAGTATCAGTAAACTCAGAATGATTGAAAATCATGCAAACTAAGCACTCTGAGCACAACAGAATGAAATTAAAAATCATTAACAGATAACTAGGAGATTCTCAAATATTTGAAAATTAAACAACACAATTTTAAATAACGCTTGAGTCAAAAGGAGAAATTACAAGAGAAATTTTAAAAATATCTGGAACTAAATGAAAATACAACATATCAAAATTTGTGGTATGTAGCAAAAGCAGTACTTAGAAATTTATAGCATTAAATACTTATGTTCAAAATCTATGTCTTAAATCAATGACCTAAGCTCCTACCCTAAGGAACTAGAAAAAGAAGAACAAATTAAACCCAAAGCAAGCAGAAGAGGTGAAATAATAAAAATAACCGAAATCAATGAAATGGAAAACAGAAAAATTAAAAAAAAAAACTAAAAGCTGATTCCTTAAACGCAATATAATTGATAAACTTATAGTAAACTGTTCGGGAAATAAAAGAGAGAAGAGAAATTCCCAGTATCAAGAATGAGAGGACAATTACTACAGATCCTGAGGACATAAAAAGGGAGTATTATCAATAACTTTATGCCAATAAATGGGACAACTTAGATGAAATAAATTCCTTAAAAGATATAAACTGGCAGCACCCACTCAAAAAAGCTAAGAAATAAATAACCTAAATAGCCCTATACTAGTTAAAGGAATTAAATTTGTAGTTAAAAAACCTTTATGTAAAGAAAACTCCAGAACCAGATGGCTTTACTGGTGAATTCTACCAAACACTTAAGGGAAAATAATGCCAGTTCTACACATACGCTTCCAGAAAACAGAAAAGACGAGACTGTCCTAGCTTATTCTGTAAGGCCAGCATTACCCTGATATTCAAACCAGACAAAAACGTTATAAAAATCAGAAGACTACCAACCGTTATTTCCCATTGTAGAAATTCTTAAAAATACATTAATAAATTGAATTTGGCAACCTACAAAAAGGATAATACAACATGACCAAGTAGAATTCATCCAGGAATAAGAGGTTGGTTTAACAATAAGAAAACAATGATAAAGAGCACCTTCAAAAACTAATGAGCCTAAAACTAGCATCATCCATAGTGGTGAAAAACTGAATGGTTTCCACTTAAGATCAGGAACAGAGTAAGGTACCTGTTCTCGCCACTTCCAGTCGAGATAGTACCGGAGGCCCTTCTGTCCAGAAAGATAAAGTAAAATAGAGGCATATAGATTAGGACAGAAGAAGTGAAACTGTAGACAACAGTGTTGCTTTATGTTGACAATCCTAAGGAATCTAAGAAAAAGCTAAGGTTAAAGAATGCAAAGTCAACAAACAAAAATCAGTTGTATTTTTTACATACTATCAATGAACAATTGAAAATTCAAATTATATGTATGTGTACGTGTGTGTCTGTGCGGAAAACTAGTTGCCATCACGTTGATTCCGACTCATGGTGACCCCACGTGCGTCAGAGTGGAACTGTGCTCCATAGGGTTTTCAGTGGCTGATTTTTCGGAAGTGGGTTGCCAGGCCTTTCTTCCAAGGTGCCTCTGGGTGGATTCAAAGCACCAACTTTTTGGTTAGAAGCTGAGCACATTAGCCATTTGTACCACCCAGGAACCCTGAAAACCCTATGGAACACACTTCTACCGTGACACACATGGGGTTACCATAAGTCAGAATCAGCTTGACAGCAACTGGTGTGTATGTGGCAAAGTATATACTTAAAATTAGTGACTTTTAAAAAATGTAAATTATACCTCAATAAAGTTGATCCTCCAAAAATTAAAAGCACGAAAAGGTTGGGGAGCCATGTCAGCAGTGCAAACAGTATGAACAAAAGCGTGGTCATACTAACATAGCAGAATTACATGAAGTATTTTGTAGTGGTATCCATTATTATGGATTCCTTAATTAGTTTAAGGGATAAAATAATCAAGGCTTTATAATTTGCCCCCAGAAAGATAATTTTTAATAAAGGTAAAATTAACAGATCATTGCAGAATAACTCAATTTTGTTATCCACCTCATCCTCTCTTTTTTTTGTTTGTTTTGTTTTAACAGAAGTCCATGTAATGCTTGATGGTTTATTACCTCCTAACACCTACTTTAGATTCAATCCTGTAATGTGTGAAAACATACCTCTAGATGAAAGTCGACATGAAAAGCTGGATCAGCTGCAGTTGGAAGGGTTGAGGTACATAGAAAGAAATGAAGAAAAAATGAAAAAAGCTGCAAAAATATTAAGTCAAGAAAAAACAACTCTTCAGAAAATTAATGATTGGATAAAACTGAAATCCGACATGTATGAAGGCCTTCCATTCTTTTCAAAATTGTGACAAGTATATGCATGTGCCGTCATTAATGAAAACGTGCTCGGAAGACCAGTAAGAAATTGCGAGATTGAGCATGAGTTTCCTCTGAAATACTATAAATTATGGGGAATCCTTGGGAAAAGATGGTGCTTGGACCAGCTTCCACAGTACAGAGGGTATGCTTGGTTACAGAGTTCTTATGGGAATTCGATTCTTACGATATTAATAGTTGCCTGAGCTTTAGGAATCTTAACTAAGTTATGCTAGTTAGTTTTAGTAGATATTGGTGTTAACATTGTTTGATGTTTAAAAATTTATTAATATATGTGTACCAAACAATAAACGGAAAACTATCACATCATATTTGGTATTTTTGCTTTACTCACTATAATCATGTTGGATTTATTTGATCATTGATTTTCATGTGGAAAAGTTAATACCTTCTTAAATTTACATTACTTAGGTTTTCACTTTCTACACTCTGCAGTCCCCATGCTGCCTCTTACTGCCATATCATCTACAAAGATGGAGCAAAGTGGAGTTTTCTCTTTGTACTTTTACATTTGAAATAGGAAAGAACCAGATACACTTTTCTATTCAAAATTTGCTCATTCCAACATTGTTCGCTTCAAAAAAATAGGTGAAGTTCCAAATCAAACACTTTTTCTTCTGAAATTTCAAGATAATGCTGCGAGTTAGCTTTTCTAGCTCTAGCTTATCATTCACTGTTAGAAAATTATCTGAATTCAGTGAGAAAGCACTCCTAGCATTAACAAAAGTAAAATATCAAAATAATCGTTTGTTAAAGGGCTGATGTCTTTTTTTAAATTATTTATTGTTTATTTCTTTGTAGCATTTGTATACACCTGTCAGCAGTCTAATTAAAAAAAAAGTGTTAGGCTTATTTTACCTCTTTAACTCCTTTAACCTGCATTTCACAGAGGTTAGTACTTAATGCATCAACCTGAATCGTTCTTCCTACGGACCAAATTCTTCTTTGCTGTCTCTCCGTTTGTCATGTAAATCCTTACATCGTGTTTAGATTTGTCAAGAGAAATGAAGTGGAAAAAAAAAAAAAGCCCTTTTCTTTATGGTTTTGTATGAACTAAAGCTATAAACCCTGTTGCCTAAATTGTTACAAACTCCTTTGCGATGTTGATCCATGGAGACAGTGAGGCATGGCTCAGCGTGTGCTGGGCGGAGTTGAGAGTCTGGATGCTAATCCTGACTCTGCTGCTGAGTCCTTATGTTTGTGGTCTTGAGGAAGGGTGGGTAGCCTCTCTGGGCTTCAGGTATTTCATTTGTAAAACAAGGAAAGCTAGCGGTAACATTTTATTTACTGCTTTTTTATGGCAGCCCCAAAGGTACAGTCTGCAAATGTTAAAAAAAAAGATTGAAAGAGATGTGAAAATGAAGAGTCCTATACAGGTAAAATATCACCCTTTTCAAAGAAACAAAGAGGAAAAACTGTATTTTTTAAACAAAGTGTAATTCTCTAACTTACCATTTATATAGAAAATATATAGAATAAAAATTGTTTTGATGCTCAGGCCTTCTTGAGTGTCTCAGAATTTTTATTTCTGTAATAAATAGTATACTGGCAATATTTCGGTTCCATTTTGCTGCAGATATTATTGTTTATTAAAAATAGATGGAGTTGTCCCTAGAGGCACACAGGTTGGATGGGATTTCCCCAAGTAGGTGGAGAGAGCTGGTCCAGGTTATAATTACAGTGTGTGCTTCTTTCCTTCCCACACCACATTTTTATCAGAGAAAGTCGATGTCAGAAGAACCTTGAGAGGGAAGGAAGTCAGAAGAAGTCAGCATTCAGTCTGTGGGGACAGAGGGGAATCTTACAACTTTGTTTCCCTTTGAGCTCCACCAATCCCAGTGCCTAGTGACAGCTGTCTTCCTTTTCACTTACTACAGCTGCCAATCACCGAAGTAGCTGGAACCTGGAAGTTCAAAAAGCTCAGAATTTTACCTAACCTACTATGCCCCAGAGATAGTTCTCATCAGTTTTGACTATTTCACAAGCATCAGTGCCAATAATGTGACTAAAAATATAAATTGTAACATCCAAATTATAGAGTTTTGACACAGTATAATATGAAGCTATTATTGATTTCTAAAGAAATTGTGTCATAGTCCTTTCATTCAGACCACAGCTATATATATTCATATTCAGCTAGAATCATGTTATAAATGTAAGAGCAATACAAATAATTGGAAATCAGAATACTCCTGAGTATTCTTTGTAATAAAGCAAATTCCAACCACAATGAAATACTATATATGGAATTTACATAAAATCACTCTTGTCATAATGTGATACAGTTCATCTGTCTACAGCTGAAGTTAACTCTGCCCCCTTTTTCTACTTGGTCCATAGTTTTCCTCTTCAACAGTGCCATGCACAAGTATACCTAGGCCACCCACCCATTAACCCATTGCCGTCGAGTCAATTCTGACTCATAGTGACCCTATAGGACAGAGTAGAACTCAGCTTTTCCTTAAACCACACAGCATGGCCTAAGTATGTGCCCACGTCCCCGTTCCTGTTTCTTCAGCTCTTTTCACTCCCACCGAAAGATACACCCAGTTGTATGATGCAGCAGCTCTAAGCTTGTTGTCCCCATTTGTACTTGAAGCTGGTTATCTGAGGAACTGCGTAATTCACCTGCGATAACCGTCATTTTATAATGAAGGCAGTACTTCCCTTTGTAAAAGCAGAGTGGATTTCTTTTCGGGAAGGAACAGAAGAACAGTCTTCTGAAGAAGAAGAGCACTTGCTACCAACGTAGTTGATGGACTCTCCTTTGGACGATTTATAAATAAGTTCTTTATGAGAGAAAACTTTAAAACATAGATAAATGGCCTGGTTAGGATCCTTCCAACACTGTAATTCTGTGATAATTTACAAAACAATAATCAGATAAAAGAAATGTTTGTTCATATTTCTTATTCTATAAGATTTAACTGATGTCTTTGGCAAACATTTTATGATTCTTGATTAATTTTTGCATTTAAATCAACTTGTTTTCATTCATGCCAACAGCTATATCTCACTTTATTAATCATTGTGATTCTTTATGCAAAGTATGCCTTGAAAATGGCTATATTTTGAAAAATCTCTGATTGAAAAACCAAAATGTATCTATTGTCAATAATTTTATTACAACTAACTTTGCGTAAATAAAGTTGATTAAATTGTGATTCCATTTTACATTAAGGGAAATTTTATAGCTGTTTTAGTAGGGAAAGACAAATGTGTTTTGCCAAGTACTTTCTATCTATGGAGGAAACAAATATTTTTACGATTGTTAATAGCTAATATCTACCACTTATATGCCAAGCACAATACTAAATACATTGGGTCTGTTATCTCATGTCTTATAATACCCCTGTGCAGGAGTTATTACTCACATTTTCCACCTAACGAAACCAAAGCTTATAGAAAGTTAAATAATCGTAAAATGAAGAAGACAATAACAAACATTTTTAACCTTTACTTTCATCTCTTCCAGTCAGCCAGGTTCAGTAGCTCATTTTTCATTGTACAAACATTTATTGACTGCCATCTTTATTCTAGGACTCCACCTTCTGTTATTGTTGTTCTTAGGTGCCCTCAAGTCAGTTCTGACTCATAGTGACCCAGTGTACAACAGAACGAAACACTGCTCAGTCCTGCACCATCTTCACAGTCGTTGTTACACTCCAACTTATTGTTGGCCACTGTGTCTGTCCATCTCATTGAAGGTCATCCTCTTTTTTCACTGACCTTCTACTTTACCAAGCATGATATCCTTCTCCAGGGACTGGTCCCTCTTAATAACATGTCCAAAATATGTGAGACAAAGTCTCACTGTCCTCGCCTCTAAGGGGCATTCTCTCTGTACTTCTTCTAAGACAGATTAATTCATTCTTCTGACAGTCCATGGTATATTTGAAGCATACAATGAACATGGACAGTCTCTCAGTTTATTTAGGTGTTTAAAAACTTTTCTCATCAATGTGTGGTAGTTTTTCAGTATATGAATCTTACACTTTTATCAAATTTATTTCTAAGTATTTTATTCATTTTGATCTATTGTGAATAGAGTTGTTTTTTATATTTAATTTTCTAGGTGTTTGTTACTACTATGTAGAAATGTAGAGCCTGCCATTTCCTTGCTGCATTCGGTTTGTCATAACCATCATCATATATATAATGCTTGCAACTCTGGTAATTGCACAATCCCCACCCAGCTCGTGGATTACCGATAGTAAAGTCACAATGACCCAGTCCAGGAAGTATAGACAGGGTGCTGCAGACTGTGGAAGATCATTGCAGTTAGTCAGCGGTCTTTCCTGGTAATGCATGATTGTGATAGTTGTGAATTATCTATGTCATTGGGCAGTAAGCAACTATTCTCAATTGTTCAGTTCCAATTGTGCAACAATATGTAATAAATGTCACGTTTACATCACTATGTTATTTTGGCATTGGTTTTTCAAATTTCTAGCTATTTTAATCATTTAGAAAAAATCAGCCCCTGGATTCTGAGTTAATCTATCATTTGAGGCCTTCAGTAACTGGAGAATTGATGAATATCCATTTGACATGTTCTCTTACCTTATTCTTACCTACAATGTTTTGGATTTACTTCTGGCTAAATATACTGAATTGGGCTAAAGGACAGTCTACCCAGTAAACCAATCAGTAAAAACATGAATGACGGACTATTGTAGAAAAGAACAGCACACTGGGTGCTTGACACATTGTTAGAATTTAGGAAATTAGAAGACATGTTTCCTTGTTTTCATATTTGTTCATTGTGGATTCTGTTTGACACATAATGAAACAACATTTTGCCATAGGCTGAGCAATTGTAAACTATCAAGGGTAGAAGTCACTGAATTGCATATATTTCAAACAGGAGTTGGAGATGAATTTAAAACACATGATAAATAAACATGAAAGTTCATCTCGGGGTTTTTGAATTTATGAAAATGTACTTTCTTAATTTTCCTTTGGCAGTTAGCAGTATGACAAATTAGACTTTCCTACTAGCACAAATTGCCATTTGCCTTATGTTAATTCTGAGTCTGCCCTAATTTACCATTGTTTCTTTCTACAGTTCTTCTCACAAATTCTTAGTCCTTGTGCGTGACAACTGTTAAATGCATAAAATTCCACTTCGTTACCTTTATGTCTAGCAGCCAGCAGCTAACATTTGAGTGCTTCCTGACTCCCAGGAACTGGGCTAAGCGGGTTATGTGTATTAGCACATTTAATCCTGAGGTAAGCCTCTGAGGTGAAGATCATTTTTATCCCTTTCTTAGAAAGGGATAGCACAGCTAGTAAGTGGTAGAGCTAGAACCAACTCATTCTCTTAACCACAACTGTTTCTATCCCTCTTCCCAGAATGTCCTGTCCTGGCATATTGTGAAGTGACTTCAAATCTAGTTTACTGAGCTTGACTGAGACGGTGAAATCTTGGGTTTAAATGGTGAAGAAATGTACTGATTTCAATAATTGTCATCTCAGTCTTCATGACCTCAAAATTGTTTTTTGGAAAGGAAAATTACTCCAACATCAAATTTTGAGAATACTGTCTTTATTTCTTTGTTTAACGCGGTGATTAAACAATAGGAGTGGTGTTACTTACCTCTCCAGAGGTGTTTGGAAATCAGAGACTGGGAGGGAAAGGAGAAGATTGTCTAGGGGAACCACTGGCTTTAGTACCCCAGGAGCTAGACACGCAAATATTTTGCAAGGCATGGGGTACAGGCTAAACCCATTGCCCTCAAGTCAATTCCAACCCACAGTGACCCTATAGGACAGAGTAGAACTACCCCATAGGGTTTCCAAGGCTATAATCATTACGGAAGCAGATTAGCACATCTTTCTCCTGTGAAACAGCTGATGGGTTGGAACTGCTGACCTTTCAGTTAGCAGCCGAGAGCTTAACCACTGCACCACCAGAGCTCTTAAAATACAGAATAGCCCCTCGTAGTAAATAACTCCCTCACCCAAAATGCCAACATTGCCCCCTTTCAGAAACTCTGGACGTTTTATCTGCAGAATACAAATAATTCATTACCCTCAAGAAATAGAGGGTATACTCTAAAGTAGGGTGCATAAACCATTTGTAAAATTCCATTCTGGGTCTATCCCAATAGGAATTTTTTTTTTTTTTTTTTGCATTCATTGCTCCTCGTTCTTCCTTTTTTTTCCAAGTTTAAATAAAACCGAACTGTTCACTTAATCTCAGCTCTTGGAGCAACTCTGTGGCAGTTACTATTTCAAGGCTAGGAAATAGGAAGGGGAGGTGTCAACGTTAAAAACAGTTTGTTCTGTTCCTGGCAGGAGCTATGCGCCATCCAAAAAAGATTCATGGGCTACAGATGTCCCTTGACTAAATGACTACCATGCTCTGGTCCAAGGTTTGATGACTATGTCTCTCTCAGAAGTCACACTGATTGCTTTGTTCATTATAACCTTTATTCAACTGATACAAATAGATTACAATTCATCACACTCCACAGGTAATGCATTATTAGTTTGGATAATTAGTTAAAAGAAGAAGTATTGACTAATGTTGACTTGCATTGATGATAAAAATATTTAACTTAATACAGACTGATCCCTTGCCTCTAACCAATATCAATCATGAGATACATTTTAAAGATTTCAGTCTGATTATCAGCAGATTTAAAAAAAACAAAACCCAAACCCATTGCCATTGAGTTGATTCTAACTCTGTAGCGACCCTATGAACAGATTAGGTGGTACAAAATGATAGAAGGTTCTAGTAACAGTTGTAGGTAACCTTTATTGTCATTTAATCTTCATAACAATCCTCTGAGGTAGGTACTATCATTATCCTTATTTTATAGTATCAGTGTGGTAACATATTTACGTATCTAATGATCATGGTGATTTTAAGGAAAGTCTTACATTTCTTGACTGCTTTTTTTTTTTTTTTAAATTAGGTGAGGGAGCCCTGGTGGCACAGTGGTTAAGAGCTCAACTGCTAATCAAAATGTCAGCAGTTTGAATCCAGCTACTCCCTGAAAACCCTGTGGTGACGTTCTACTCTGTCCTATAGGGTTGCTATGAGTCAGAATTGACTTTATGGCAATGGGTTTTGGTGTTAGGTCAGACTCTATACCCTTTCCCCAAGAGAAGCAAATAGGCTTCTCATTATCAATGGGAAATTATAGATCGTAGTATGAACGTGGGTGTATAGCAGATTTCCTAAATTAAAATACCTAAAATAACAAATACTATAATATCCTTTCAGATATTTTATTCTAATTTCAGGACAAATAATCTTCAACATGTTTAAATGCCTGTATTATTTAGGCTAATTTTCTCAGAGCAAACTATGATGAACATGCCCATTTTGTAGAAGAATAAAATAGTATGCTAACAATTGCTACTTGGGAGCCCTGGTGGCACAATGGTTAAGCATTCGACTGATAACTGAAAGTTTGATGGTTCAAACTGACCCAGCAGCACCATGGGAGAAAGACCTGGTGATCTGCTTCTGCAAAGATTAGAAAAAAAAAAAAAAAAACCCAAGCCGGCTGCTATCTAATTGATCCTGACTCATAGTCTGTAGAACTGCCCCACTGGATTTTTCCAAGGAGTGGCTGGTGGATTCAAACCCCTGACCTCTTGGTTGGTCGATTAGCAGCCAAGCTCTTAACCACTGTACCACCAGGGCTCCTCCACAAAGATTACAGCCTAGAAGACCCTATTGGGTAGTCCTACTCTGTCACCTGGGGTTTGACTATGAGTCAGAATCAATTTGACAGCACCCAACAACAACAATGGAAACCCTGGTGGCATAGTGGTTGATAGCTACGGCTACTAACCAAAAGGTTGGCAGTTCGCCAGGTGCTCCTCGGAAGCCCTATGGGGCAGTTCTACTCTGTCTTTACAGGGTCACTATGGGTCAGAATCGACTCAACGGCAATGGGGCGTTATTTATTTATTTGGTTTAACAACAACAGAACTCCTTATGTCACATACTACTGATGATGACTGTAAAAAACAAAAGTTAACATCAAATTATCTGAAGAAAGGAACACTACATCATATATAAATTTTATTGCATTATATTTCCAACACACTGTAGTCCGAAACAGTAAGGTGCATTTTAAGTAAATCAACTATCCAAAAAAAAAAAAAAAGTCGATGCAATTAAAAATAACCCATGCCTTCAACAACAGAAAGGAATATTTAAAAGGGGGAAAAAAAGGCATGAAATATTCCATGTCAAGATACACATGTCTTTGAGATTTACTATATGAATCTTGTAAACACAAATGTCTTTCATTTTAAAATAAGTGTTCAAGGGTAACAAACAGTCATTGTGTTTTTTGTTTGTGGTGACACTTATGAACACTTTAAGGAATTCCTTATCAAAAGTCTCAACTTGAAAATGTTCAACAAAACCAATGTAATTTATACCTCTCACTGCCTTTTACATTTGGTCTTAATAGAAACAAGTTTTTTTGTTTGTTTGGTTTTTTTAATAATACCTGTAGAATTAAGAGCCATTTAAAACCACTTTTTTTTTTCCTGTTTATCATTAACACCACATTCCTGTAAATTGCAGGTGCTGTTATTTTGCTAATTTTTCATGAAAACACATTTGGTATCAGGATACGACTAATCCATACACATTGAAACATGCCCTTAAGCATTGATTTCCTGTGCTGAATTATGTGAAAAATGCCCAATGCTGATACACGAAAACTATAGAAGTTTAGAACTTTAGACTGTACTTCAGTATATAATCCAGATATTTGTTAATATATGCAGATAGAATATAACAAGGGAATATATGCTTCAGAGATTTTAATGACATTTAATATAGAATTTTGTAATTACAGACTTACATCATTCTCATTTTTTGGCCATGTCCTTACCTTGAGACACAGTGCCCCGTATGTCATAAATGTTGTTCTTGCTAGGTGCTGTTGAGATTCCAACTCCTGGTGACGCCATGTGACAGAGTAGAACTGCCCCATAAGAGTCTTTATGGAAGCAGTCACCAGGTCTTCCTCCTGTGGAGCTATTGGGTGGGTTTGAACTGCCAACCTTTCATTTAGCAGCCGAGTGCTTAACCACTGTGCCACCAGGGCTCCTTGTGTCATCAGCAGTGTGTGGAAAAACACTGCTACATTCAGTTTATCACAAGCATCATCAGTTCAAATAGGTATAGAGTTTAACTCTAACTCTCATCAGAGTAATTTAATTTTCACAGATTTTTTTTTTTTTAACGTATCTTGTATCCAGAAGGTAAACACTGAAATCATTTGAAAACTTTTGTAAAAGCCATGATTTCCCAGAGGACACACTCACATGAAATATTTCCAAAAGGTCACAGTCATATGAAATATCTGGAATAGGCAGATGCATAGAGGCATGAGCTCGGGGGAGGGAGGAATGGGGAGTTATTAAAGGGTACAGAATTTCTGTCTGGGGTAATGAAAATTCTCAGAAATAGTTATGATGGTCACATAACGTTGTGATTATAATTAATACCACTAAACTGTATGCTTAAAAATGAATAAAATAGCAAATTTTATGTTAGAGATATTTTACCACAATAAAAAAAAAATCATGGTTAATAAAAAGTTATGATTTTAATTTTTAAGGTGTAGATAAAACTATTATTAAAATGGTTAAATACTGTAATAAAATAATATTGAAATAACATGATTTTCTTTATTTTTATTTAATTATGCTTTCCCAACTCAATGTGCCATTTGCTTCTTATGAATATCTCACAGCTCCTAGCATGCTGCTCAGTAAATCATAAGTCCTTAATAAATGATTTTCTTAAGTTACATTTAATTTTAATGATTTGCCTTACACCATTATGAGGAGATAGGGAAAACTAAAATACATCAAAAAGTGCTTTGTGAAATAGCTTACTTTTAAAATCTGAAAAAGCGTACTTGTTCCCTGTGCTGGAAGGCAGAATCACAGCTGGGATCATTTCCCTCAGTGTGAGGTGGGAGGCTTCCCAGACACTAAAAATTGCACGGGTTACAAAGCCTGTCATTTCCTTTCATGCAGCGCCTGAGGTGAACATGGTTCATACCACTTGCATGTCTTGTATGTTGACAAGGACTCAAATACCTCCTCTTTGGAGACGGAATAAAGAGTTTCTTCTTTTGTTTGAAGTGTGAGCTTTTTCCTACCTCTTCCTGACCAGAATCTCTGCTCATTCTAAAACCCTATCCCTATTCCTCATCAGTGCCCCCTAGCTCGGGACCTTCCTCATTCTGTCATTTTGAATTTTTTAATGAGCTACTTTGTTGACTACATCCTTAAAGACACATTTCTTTTAGTAAATTCATGGGCAAGACGGTTCTGTACCTTCAATGAACAATAACTACAGTAATATATTTGTATACAGCATGCACTTATTTGTAGTCTTACGATGTTCATTTACTTACCGAAACACCTTCCAATAGGTTTCCTCGTTTTATCCCAGCAACCGCCCGGTGGGTTTGACAAGGCCGGCGTCGTTATCCCACAAGAAATACACAAAAAGTATGGCACTGAAAAATACAATGGTTTTCGTGACCTTTTGCTGTTAAATTTGATGCCTTTAACATTTGGATTCTCAGCCAGGGTTCTGTCCACTGCCTTCCAGACAACAGTTGTGGGGGCAGGGACTTGGATGAAATAAATACGTTTTGATGGTGGCGCTCATTTGCGTTCTTTTCCAGTGATACTACACAAGAATTATGTTTATGTGAGAGTTGCTTTTACTTTTCTAAAATGGGAATAACTCGTCACTAAGTAATATTTGTCAACAGCCCATTTATATTATTAATCTCACTCTGAGATTTTAGTATATCAAATAATTGATTTGTCCCCTAAAAATTTTATGAAGATTTGGATGAGAGAAAAAAAAACAAAACAATATAGTGAGCAATATCCTAAACACTTTAGCAATATACAAATGGAATATAATAGGTGCAGTGTTGTCTCGCTTTGTGTCTAGTTTCTTTAAAGCCCCGGCCATAAAGAGCCCATGAACGGTAATAGGTTTTCTGTTAAGAGAAAGGACTTTGGAGACTCCTATACGGGTTTAATGTGTGGCCTTAGACAAGTAATGTATCCTTTCTGAGACAGGATTCCTCACCTGAAAAAATGCAGAGTTGTGAGCACTAGCTATAATGTAGGTCAAAGTGCCTAGAATATAGTAGTTGGTCAATAAATAATAGCTATTATTTTTGTGTTCTGGAAAATTCAGTTACTGATGGTAAGAGCATTAAATTCGTAATTTTCACAGAAATAATAATTCTGAGGCCAACATATTTGTTTCTCAAATACCGTGTCACAGAGCTAAGTTGCAAAACACTCCTTCCGATCTTTGAAAGGATGATGGAATAATTTGACATTACATCTTGATATTTTTTGCATTATCTTTTATTATCCTGTTACATTGTACCATATAATGCATGGGTAGAAACACAATACTACCAGTCTTACAGTGTGGGGACATAAGTTGAGGATATTAATAATGCTCACTCTTGTTTATTTGAAAAGAATGGCCTAGATCTTGGAGACAAATTACTTGTTGCACATGAATTAACCCATTTCATGTTATTTGCTTCCAGATAATTTTAAACAATTTTCAGTTCCCTTGTTTCTGAAATTAAAAACAACAATAAAACAGTCATCATAAACCTTAGTTTAAAAACTGTAGAGTTAACTTTTTTATGCCTGAAACCATACTCTAATGTAGTCAGGAAATTATATTTCTCTTAGATTGCAGAAGTTACTAAGTGTGTAGGTCATGCCATTTGAAACTAATAAACAGAGAAGAATTATATATCATGGACCTTACTACTGTTAGCACTGCAAATTCTGTTCCCAGCGTCTACTCCCTTTCCTCAGAGACGACTCTGTCACGAAATGTGGAAGAGAAGAGGCTTCTAGCTTTGTCCAGGCTGCATGGCCGGAATTTTGGCAGGCAGGGAAGGGGCAGATTCCAGAGAAGAACTACATTTATTTTGTTGTCCTAATTCTGGAAATTTAATTTTACTTGGTAACTGAAAAAAAGTTGTTCCTTGTGTTATCTTTGTGCTTGGTGTGTTTCTAAAGCTACTGTTATTACTACTTAATGGATACTGTGCCTCAACCCATCCCCTTCCTCTCCGCTTGGCACACACACACCCCCACAGTTCTCTTTGGTGACACTTCATTCCTTCATTCAGCAAATATTTATTAAATGTCTAATATCTGCCAGACACATTCAAGAAATTACAATAAAGCAGTGAAGTGAAAACACCAAGTTTTCAAGCATCCAAGATAGAGTGTCTCGGTCTTTAAAGCAGTCATTTTATTTCAGTGATTGTCTCATTGGATATCTCTTTTTGGAACTGTCTTCCTGAGTCACTTTATAAACACACGTAGACACACAGACAAACAGGCATGCATGCATGTTTCTTATATATATATACACATATATATCTTTGTTATATATAAAATATATATACAACAATTTCTGCTATACATTGTAGATGTAAGAACAAAAATTAATTTTTTTTTTTACTAATACTATAGTGGAAATAGCACTGGATTTGGAGCAAAACAAACTTGAGTTTGCATTCTAACTACATGACCTTTTGGCAAGTTAGTTAACCCTTCTGAGGCTGAGGCTCTGCACCTGTAAAACAAAAATATTGGAAAACCATATGGTTGTGAGGATGAAATGAGAGATTGAGGATGAAATGAGAGATTGACTCATAATAGAACCTAATAAATGATAGCTGTTACCATTGTTACTGTTATGACCCAAAAAAGTATCAGTGACATGGAACACCCATCTTACCTAACAAAAATCTATCTGGATATTCTGTAAAATTAGATAAGCGTCGATTATACTGTGTTTTCAATCAGAAAAACCATCTATATCACATAGAACTTTTATGTATTTACATACTAGGCAAAAGCGTATCAGTTTCAGATCATTCCAAATTTTTGGTTTTTATTTCTGCCTTTAGGTCTATTTTAAAATACAGTGAAATTGTGAGAGGAAATCAGTGGGACTGCCTTGTTTTTGCAAGTCTCCCAGGTTTTCCGCCTTTGATGGTGCAGTCTTACTACTTTTCTGTCACTTGTTTTAGTGGAAAATAGTTGAGTTTTCCTTCTCTGACAGATTTCTGATTTACGCAGGTTCCAGCTTTCGCAGGTTTTACTGTACCAGGCATGTTCAAAAAGCATCACTGGAAGGCCAACATACAGAAGTTCTGTAAGTAAGCGCACAGTCTGTGCCTCGCCAGCGTGTGCCTCCCTCATTGTGGGTCAAATGACTGTTGTGTGTTCTATTTCTGGACCATCTTTTGAAGACCATCAGAATGCAGAGGCCCCTCTGCCCCTGGGCACACACTCATGGAACACCCTATGCCTGGGCTATGGAGTAAGAACAAGAGCTCTCTAGCTCCAAGGCTCAGTGCCAAAGCCATGCCATGCCCAGGGAGGCCACCAAGTGCCACTGCTGGCCTTAGGCAAGCAGAGAGAAGGGAAGGAAAAGTAGAAAATTAATGAGAATATAGGCTAAGATGTTAGGTAAACATATTTTATTGGAAAGAAAACATAAATCTCAATCAAACATTAGACACATTGTTTCAAAATTACCCATAATTCTGTCATCTTAATAGAATTGCTTTCATTTGTATATTATCTTTCTCTACAGAGAGTTGCAATAATAATACACATACCATTTTGTGTTCCACTGTTTTCACTTAAATGTATAGCTTAAAAACATTTTTCATATTTCTTCTGTCTTCTTAAAAAAAAATTAGTTATCATTAATTATATAATGTCATTAATTAATTGTAATGAACGTCCCTGAGCCACAGACTTTTGTCATTCTCATTCCCTGCTGCATTTCCAGGACCTAAATAATATCCGAAACATAGTAGGCGCTCAATAAACATGTTGAATAAATGGAAAAAAAAACTGGACCTGGGTTCAGATCCCATCTGGAGCTTCTTACTATGTGACCTTGACCAAGTTACTTCTTTGAGCCTCAGTGTCCCCACTCAGTAAATACTAGAACCCTTCTCCATAGTAATACCACAAACACAGGACTTATTATGTGCCAAACACTGTGTTAAGCACTATACACAAAGATAACAACAGATCAAGATTTAAAGCTGCATAATTAAAAAAAATGACTGTGCCTTTGATCAGCAAACAGTAACAAAATACTTGATATTTTCTATGCTATATAATACTTTGTCACATATTTATGTTGACATTTATTAAAAGAATGAATATGCTTTTACTATTCAATGTCTAATATTTTACATGTTACAATGCCATTTAAGGCACTGCTAATGGAATTAATATGAAAGTTGTGGAAATTTTTGAGACATCTGGCTGCTAGGGGAAAAACAACTCAGAGTGGTTAGCCAAAAATTAAGATGGCATTTATCAGTTTCAAGCAATTTTTATTGTACCAATAATCCTGCCCTTCCTCCTCTCCCTCACTTCTCCAAAAAAAAAGATTAGGATTAGGTTTATTTAAGTATGAACTAAGGAGCCCTGATGGTGCCATGGTTAAGCTTTCAGCTACTAACCAGAAAGTCAGTGGTTTGAACCCACCAGCCATTCTGTGGGAGAAAAGACCTGGTGATCTGTTCCCATAAAGGTTACAGGCTAGAAAACCCTAAGGGCCAGTTCTACTCTGTTACATGGGGTCGCTTCGAGTTGGAATCAACTCGATGGAACACAACAAGAAGTATGAACTTCTATTAATCCAAAGTTACTTAAATTCAGGAGTAACCTTATTATTCTGAGATGTTTGAGCCCATCAGTATATCCACTACATGAAGAGATACATTCATTTAGGACCTTCCCTAACAAATGAGGGACCTAGGGAAAGATAGCACAGGATAGGGCAATGTTTTGTTCTATTACACACAAGGTTGCCATAAGTCAGAGCTGACTTCACAGCAACTAATGACAGGGAAAGTATACAATTGGAGGCCCATATACCCTATGCCTAGATATTTCAGTTATAAAACATGTTCTGTATTTCCACCTTGACAAAGGCTTCTTCATAAAGGCCTGGACATACAGGATTGAATTTGGAATTCTCGGACTCTTCAGAGTTCTGTGCCTCAGCATGGGTGTGTGGGAGAGCCAGCCCCAGCCATCAGCCTGTGGCCCACTCCTCGTTTAGTCCTGAAGTCTCAAGAGCCATGAGCCCGCTCAGGTGACTACCCCAACCCACATATTCAAGCTCTGTGAGCACCCCTGCAAACAGCCACCCTTTGGCCACACCATCAGCCACCAACCAGGCCTGAATTGTATGCACCAGCAGTGTGGTCCTCTGAGGAATGTGGGGAAAAGGCCTTTGCAGGTTATTTCAATCAACAGCCAACACCCTTCTGATGCAATTCTGGGACCCTGTGTACCCAGAAGTAGTCTAAAAGGTTGGCATGTGTGACATGGGCTCCAGGTGGGCACATCGCTTTGGCCCCATAGACTGCTCAAGTGTCTGTAGGAGGGCCAGAGCAGGGCTTCCCTAAAGTACAAGATCTAGGCCAAGGTGCTACTGCATTTGCTTGCTTGTGTCCTTTGGGTATCTGACATTTTAAAACACTTAAAATAATTTTAATTCATGGCTTAAAAGAAAATATAAACAGATGTATAATGTTGGTGTGTATTAACCTAAGACCCCTTTCTTCTTAAAAACACAACGGCACAGCCAAATCAGAAAGCCTTTGAGTAAACCATTCATTTCAACCCCAGAGCATTGTATCTGAAGCCACTTCCTTTCTTTCCTCCACAGTGAATTCATCTTCATTGTACCTGTCGTCTGTTCCCCCTTAAGCAGAAACGAAGGGCACATATCAAGAGTGCTTCTCAGCATCTCTCTTTTCTGGAGCTGCAGTTTTGCTGTCCCATGACCCCATCTGCAGTGGCCGACTGCTCATTGACCTTGGCTAGTCTGAAGTCTATTCAGCAGAACCTTTGCACATTCTTGCAGATAGAAACTCTAGGAACAGATGGAGGAGCTGGCTGCAAGGAACATGTTTATTATCACTGAAAATGATCCTTCTCTTTCCAACTTGGTTCCCCAAGTATGGGGGTGGGTTGAGCCAAGCAGAAGATTGGAGTGAGTCATAAGCTCCCATGAAATCAAAGAAATCTACATATGGCAGCCACTAAGGTCACATTTTCCTCCAATTGCTTGAATGTTACTTTTTTTTTGGATGGATGCGCAAGGATACTGTGTTGCTGAGCACAAGGCAAGGAACGGGTTGCAAATTTCTGGTTTCTGTTTGCCCAAGTGGCACACAGACTGGCATACGGAAGTCTATGGTTATGTGGCAGATGGCAAGGGGAGGCATGGGAGAGCAACTCGTGTTCTGCATCTGTGGAAACTTTCCACTGCTCACTGGTCAGGTGCTATATGAAAATGCACATTCTGTAATAACCATCCACTGTGAAGCTTCAAGAGGTGCTGGCCAGCTGAGAATGTGGCTGGCATCCAAGAGGAGAAAGGACAGGCTCTTGGTAGGGCACAGTGAAGAGTCAGCCCCAGGCTTCACTGTGGGAGCTGACTCTGGGGTATAGACTAAGTTGCTGCTGAAGTCAACCTCAGACAGGCCATACTGACATTTTATCTGTTCCACAATAGCTTCTTTACCCAACATCATGTCTGCATCTTGTGACCATGACAGCTTGATTGGTTTGCCCCTTTCCTTTCCAGAAAATAGATTTGATCTGTGTGATTGGATGCAACTTCAGAGTACTGAAATGCACTTACACAATTATACTGGCGATATAATGCTGTGTTGCAAATTATCCCAAAATTTAGCAGCTTAAAACAATAAATATTTATTGTCTGACAGTTTCTGTTGGACAGGAAACCAGGCCTGACTTAGCTGGGTCCTCTGGCTCAGGGTCTCTCACAAGGCTGTAATCGAGGTTATCAGCCTGGGCTGGAGTCATCTCAAGGCTCAACTGGGGACCATTTGTTTCCAAACTCATTCATATGGCTGTGATAGGATTCAGCTCCTGGTAGCCTGTTGGCCAGAAGCCTCCCTCAGTTCCTTGCCATGTGAGACTCTCTATAGGGCAGCTCATAGCATGGTTGCTGGCTTCCTCCCAGCAAGCAAGCAAAAGAGCAAGACAGCAAGCAAGGCAGAAGCCAGAGTCATTTGTAACCAAATCTTGGAAGTGACATTACACTACTTTTGCTGTATTCCCTTCATTATAAGAGTCCATTCCACACTGAAGAGGAAGGGCTTATACAAGGGCATGAATACCAGGAGGAGGGGAGGGGATCACTGGGTGCCATTTTAGAAGCTGACCGCCATAACAACTATGCTTTTTGACCTTATAGGATTATAATACCCTTTCAGTCTCTGTGTGGTACAGATGGTTAACCTGTTCAGCTGCTAACCGAGAGGTTGGTGGTTCCAGTCCACCCAGAGGTGCCTTGGAAGAAAGGTCTGGTGATCTACTTCCAAAATATTGGCCACTGAAAACCCTCTGGAGCACAGTTCTACTCTGACACACGTGGGTCACCAGGAGTCTGAGTCGAGTCCATGACTACCGGCTTTCTAACACCCATTCAGATAGAAGGGCTCTTTGAATTACTAAATTCACCACATTCCTCTTAGTCCATGTGACCATTGACCACCCATAGAACACCGTCTTAAGACAATGACACTTGGTGTAAGCCACTCTTGTAGCAAATAATCTTTTTATATTATTATAAAAAGGATCTTTTTTTTTTTTTTAAGCATTTCACTCTTTCTTACCTAGGGTTCAGACAGCTTTTCATCTGAGTTCCCCTACAAGAGTTAAAGAAATGCTCTTGGTTGCCACCAGAATCATAAAATGATATATAGCTACAAAAAGCATTTTCATGCTCACCTAGTCCAACTCCTTTTGGGATGTGGACAATTCCACTGCCTGTCCCAGGAGGCCTGCAGAATGGATGGAAATTAAGAAAATCAGGAAGGAAAATAAGGGCATGGGAAGGAAAAAGCAGAAGAGGAAAAGGGGAGAGAAGATCCCGAGAAACAGGTCTGCAAATGAGGAAAGGAGAGAGGCTCAAAACTTGTTCACTGCAGGTACCACTGGGGGGCTCCATGACATTCTGATGCAGTCGCTTTAGTGCGGTGACATTCTGATGCATCCGTCAACATGGATAATTAAACTTTTCCTACGGCGTCATTGGAAAGCAGCACAGCACAGTGGGTAAGACCATGGACTCTGGAGCCAGAGGGCCAGGGAGTGAATCCCAGCTCTGCAACTAGCTGTGTGTGACCTGTGCAAGTCACTTAACCTCTCTTGCCTCATTTTCTAAAATGGGAATGCTGAGAGTACATACCTCATGGGATTGCCACGAGGATCAGTGAGTTAATAAATGTAAAGTGCTTACCACAGTGCCAGACACATGGAAAATTCTGTCACTGTCAAGTAAGGGGGACAACAGACTTCCCTCCCTCTCCATCCTCTCGTGTTGGCTGGGAGATGGAGTTAGGCTTGGGATAGAGTAAGGCTCGGGGTAGGGAAGAGTAGCAGTTAGGGAAAGGATGTGCGTTGTGCATATCCCTGGTGATGTGCAGCCAAATCAGAATGCCTTGTGCATCACTGAGCAAATAAGAGACTTGGTCAGAAAGTCCTTTTGCCCACTCAGGCATCCTTCTAATCCTCTTCCAGATCATTCCTCTATCCCCTCCTCCCATGCTTTCTTCATTTCAACTCTTCTTGCAGCAGCTGTTTGGTTCTCCCAGTTGCTCATCCTCCCAGGAGACTAATCCAGCAATGCAAGGCTGCGATGCAGTTAATAAGCTGGAAATAAAAAGTATACAGTATTGTTATAGTATTATCAGGATTATGTAGTATCAATATTATTTAATTCAAATGTTTGTTTGGTGCAGTCACTACCATGTGGTTCCCATTTCCTCTGGAGTTTTATCCTCTTCTGGCTTTGTACTTTTTATTCAGGTATATAGTCGTTTGATCAACATTAAGGAAGTGCTTTTCCAACTAGAATTTGCTGAGCACCTGTTATGTCCTAGACACTGCAGTGCTTTAAATGGACTTCACAATAACCCTGTATAGTAAATATTGTTATTCTAGCTGTAGAAATGAGGAAAGCTAATACTCCGAGAAATTACCACTTGCCTGAAATTTCGTTCATGTACTCATTCTTCCACCATCCCTGAGTACCTCTGTATTCTGAGCAGTCTCTGAGGCATCAGGACTGAGCTGGAGGTGAACTACATGGTGTCTGCCCCAGCCTGACTTCCTGGACCATGGCTGGGGCCTGGAGGGAAAGCACAATCCGAACCAAAAGTTGAAGAAGCTGTTGTTTAAAGAGGGTCTTTATGAGGTTGTGACCCATGGGCCACAAACAGTATTGCTTCAGTGTCCAGGGGACAAACTGCTACACAGAGCCAGGGCAGGAACTGAAGAGCACAGGGTGCCATTTTCCCATCTCTCAGGTTTGCCCTGCAGCATGCCCTGGAGAAGACATCACCTAGTCTCATAGTGGCTGGGCATAAAGGGGCACCTTGAGGCACTGGAGCACAGTGCAGAAGGACATGAGATGCACAGGGATGACAACCTCAGGGCTCCCAGCAACCACTGGGGTGCGGAGGGAATTGAGGACTCTGAAGTCCTTCACAGGTGGGAATGAATGATGAGGCAGTGAGAGATGAGGCATTATGGTTATTGTGGCTCCACTTGTGTTGGAAAGAAATAAGACAAACTGTCCTCAAAGCACTGAAGTGTTCTGGAGCCAGACATGTAAACATAACTAAAATGTGACAAGAACTATCATACTAAAACACATAGGGGACTTGGGAGAGACTTCACAGAGAGGTAACAACTGAGTGGGGCTCTGAGCGATGCACAAGAGTTTGCCAGATGAGAAAGAGGCGGAGGACTAGTGCAGCCAGAGGGAATCTCACATGCAGAAGCTTAGACAGAGTCCTGGAAACTGTCTTAGCTGGAGGATGGAGAAGTACATTGGGGCAGATTGTGACCGGGCACGGCAGGAGGTCTGGAGATTATTTTATAGGCAACTGAAAACCAGCCAAGATTTTAAGCAGTGGTATTATGGAATCACTTTTTTTTTTTTTTTAGAAAGGTATTTCAGAGGTTAATTTGAGTAATGAAGAAAGAGATGAGAGCCACCCAGCTGAATGGCAGTGGGTGAGGAGGAGGTCAGAAGAGTGATGGGGACTGAGGGAATAACTTGTGTAAAGATCCAGTAGCCGGAGATCCGAGCACTGTTTCCAGAACTGAATGAAGTTGTGTGACTGGAGCACATTTGGTGGTGGGTGGGCACGAAAGGGGAGGATAACAGCAGCTGGAGAAAAAAGAAAGTTGCTACCTTGCATGCAGAGCTCTGCGGGTTGAAGTGGTGGAAAGTTCAAATTGGAGTTACAGCAGACGGAGGAGTTTCCAGGACCTTGAAAGAAACCCCTATGACGTTTTCATTCCCAAATCCAACCTTAGCACGGGGCGTAGATCCTGAAGGGGTGTGGGGGACTTGGAGGGGAGAATGGAGGAGGCTCCGAAAATGTTTTCTGGAATTAAACTAGAAAACTGAAAGAAGCTAGGCTCCAGAGGCAGCCGAGCTAGGGAACAGGCTGGAGGGTGCTATTAAATGGCCAGGTCTGGTGATGTTCCGGACTTTGGGGCAAACTCTGGGCGAGGAGGTAATTTGGGATTAAATTACAGAGGGTTTTGAGCGTCCTGCTAAGGAGCTTGGACATCATGCAGGACCCAGTGATGAGTGGGGCAGTGAGCAGTGTCTTTGCTAAAATACTACGTACTTAGAATATCTTAATTTTCTTTTTTACATTGCCAATAATACTCCTCATTGCTCCTAAATCTGAGGATGAGCAAATTTGAACTAACCTTGTTCTCTGGGGCCAGAAGACCGCGACTAGACAACGTCTACTTTGCGCTGAAGGCTCCCTTTCTGAAGGCTCCCTTTCTGAAGGCTATTCGGAAAGAACGGTTGCACAAAACCAACCCCATCTCAACTACCCCAGCTGGTGAGTTTCGAAGAAATTAAATGCCCTATAAGAAAACAGGGACAGAGAGAGACAGAGACAGAGAACACAAACCTCTTACAGTCACCCATGAGAGTGGCATTTAAAAACCACCCATTTTCTGGAACATACTGCGTTGACAAATCCCAGCCATCCTCGTCTCCCCAAACGGCCCCGCTCGGCATCCTCCCCCCATCCCACCCCCCGCTTCCTCAACACACACGTTCGCGCCCGTACGGAGGATAGTAGTGGCGCGGCGGCTCAGGTGACGGGCCACCCAGTCCCCTGAGGCGCAGGCGGCTGGCTCCCATTTGCTGCCGCTGCCACCGTAAGGCCGGGAGGGGCTTGGCCAGGAGGGGAAGGGGCGGGGGACGCGAGGAGGCGAGCGAGGAGCCGGGAGAGAGCCGGGGAGGGGGGAGCGGGAGGCGGGAGCGGCGGGCGGGGGCGCGCGCCGGCGCGGGGCCAGCCTCGCTTCGCCAGGGTCGCCGGCGGACGCGCGCCGCAGCCGGAACCTCAGACGCGCGGGCGCGGGGGACAGCTCAGAGGCCGCCCGGCCCGGGCAGCCAGAGGCGACAGCTTAGTCCTCGAGCCTAGCTCGGCTGAGAACCAGCAGATTCTGCGCTCCAGAGTCCTGGGCAGCAGCGCTGGGGCTGAGTGGTGGGAGCGGCGCGAGAACGTGAGTAGCTCCGTGAGCGTTTGGCAGAGACACTCGGTCCTGCTTGGGGGCGACGACCGTAGTGAAGAGGAGATGCGGGGGGCTGCTGCGTTGTTACTGGGACACCGGCCGGGCGTTGAGCCGAGCTCTCTCCCGGTTGGCACCGCCGCTCCTGCCCTCCCAGCCACAGGGGCAAGCATGTCTCCAAGTCCCTTTTTCCCCGCAGGCCACCGCCACCGGCGCGGGGGCCGAATGGGAGGAGGGGGCCGGGCGGCTGGGTGAGGACAGCTGAGACATTGCAGCCCCCGGCTGGCGAGGGCGGACGGGCACCCACTGTCGCCTCCAGTCTGTGGCCAACTTCTGCCTCCGCGCCCGCGCCCCACGCTCTCCGGGAAGCCCTGCCTGGAGGTCTCCCTGTGGGCAGCCCGGGTATGGAGAGGCTGCTGGCCTGGTTTTGCGGCTTCCCGGGTATGGACACGGAGCACTCGGGGTGTCACGGCCACCGTGCAGGCGGGGTGAGGAGCGCAAGTACCCGGCTGGCGCGCACTGGCTTGTGCGCGCTCCTGTCCCCACGGACACATCTGGGCGTGGGCTTTGTTCGGGTGTGCTCACACCTGTGCGGATCACCGGAGTTCAGGTGGGCGAGACCGACTGCCCTCCTCCCCTTGCTGCCCTGGGGAGGAGTCGGGAATCAGGGAGGAGCAGGAGAAACCCTGAGGGGCGCGGGACGAGGGGGACCTTCCAGGAGGCTTTGTTGGCCCTACAGGTGCTGGCCCTAGGAGTCCCTGCGCCTCGCCCAGCCTCCGGAAGCTGAGACTTGTCAGGGTTTCAGCGTCGCGGCTTTGGGGTGGCTTGAAAGAGCCCCTTCCCTGCCCAGGCTCCCAGCGGCGGGATCTGCAACCGCGCCGCCCAAGGATGCAGTGATGAGCCAGGAGTGACTGCCGGTGCTCAGCATCCATCTCGCAGCGAGCACCATCTGCCTGTGCGCCGCCCCCGCCCCCTTCCACGCCGCACCGGCCGGCGCAGCGGCATCCTGGTCCGCCGGCTGCTCGCCGGCTCAGCCACAGTGGTCCCGCGTCAGCGGGTGTGCAGACGGGTGACTGCGGAGCCGGCGTCGGATAAGACTGGGAATAGTCATTTCGCTTAGAGTGGGCACTCCGGATAGCAGGCGCTGCACTAGGGTTTCCTGGGCCTTGGGATCTGGCGCGCAGGCCACCTTCCTCTCCAAACCACCTCCCCCTCCCGCCCGGCTCCCGGCTGGCGGGCTATGTCTTCTTTCCCCCGCACGCTGGGGGGCGGCCCCTGCACAGCAGAGGGCGCGGAGGGGGGAGGGCGCGGAGCAGTGGCGTCTCTTTCCCACCCTGTCCCTCTGCTGTCGTTTTCGCACCAGCAGCTCCAGTCCAGAGCTGAGAGGGAAGCGTTCTTTTCCTTTCCCGGTCCGGATGGTTACCACACAGAGGTGCTGGTTTGAGGGATTGGGTTCTTTTCCGCCCGAGGCCCTTGCAAGAAGAGATGGAACCAAGTATAAATGGGGCAGGAGGCATTCATTCTGCACCAGGAGCTAGGAAGGAACACAGTAGCCTCCGAATGCAAACCTATGGAAGCTGGGCAGTTTTGATTGGAACTACTTTATGCTAACCATGCCCTGTTAGTAAAATACCCTAAGAACTCGTGAGTGAATGAGGCCTGGAAGTGCTGAAATTGATTTAGACAATTGGATGCTTTCTATTTTAATGATAATGATAGTCAACATTTTTGTAGAGCTCCGGGTGTGCCAAGCGCCGCTCATGTTGCATGCATCATCTCATTTGATCCCCACAGCAGCCCTGTTTAAAAATTAAGGAGATGGAGGCCCAGAGAGGTCAAAAAACTTTCCCAGGGCCAACAGCGAGGAAGTGGGGGAGCCGGGATTAGCTTTTAGCCCCTGTGTTTTATGATCCAAGACTGTGAAAACATGGCTTTCTGGAGGCTTATCATTATTAGTTTAGTGTAAGCTTAAAACAGCTGAGTATTCTAAACCAGGGTTATGTATTATAAAGCCATTTAATTCTGACCCCTGCAGACCTCACAATAGCAAGCACTGTTGTCATTCAGAGAACTTATTGTGGAACAATCTTTTATTCCCCTGTATCACCCTTTAATTCCTTTACATGCTCTTTCATTCCTGCTAGCTTTTAAGTACATGGCTGTTAACCCACAACCATTGCAGTCACTGGACTGTTCTTATTCACCAGAGCCCCCTGTGGTTATAGAGAGGCTGAGATATTTCTGGTAAAAAAACAAAAACAAACAACAGTTGCTGTGGCGTTGATTCTGACTCATGGCGACCCCATGTGTTTCATAGTAGAACTGTGCTCCATAGGGTTTTCAATGGCTGTGATCTTTCAGAAGTAGATTGTCAGGACTTTCTTCCCAGGTGTCTGTGGGTGGATTTGAACTTCAACCCATTTGCACTACTCAGGTGCAAACACCAGAGGTGTTTCTGGTACATTACAATTTTTAAGGAAAAAAAAATTTTTTTTAAAGAAAAGGCACACAGTTCTTTTCCAGGCATAGAGCCCTGAATGTGCTGTTTTGACAGCAAATGAGTTATTCAAGTTGGATGTTGCGTTTGAGTAAGATCCTAGTTTCACATCTTAGGAAAGCATTTGAGCCCCTAAATATGTGGGAATGTGTGGTGCATTTACAAAGATCCTCCATGTTCCTAGCAGAAGGAGAAGAATTTGAACTAAAGTGAAACCAACTCTTCCTGGAATAGCTTTTAGAATGATTATAATTGACCAATCAATTGGAAAAAAAGGATTCATTTTGCATTCTTAATCCTACTGACTCATGGTCTTCTTTGAACCTTCTTTCTACTTTGTTACAGGAAAGTTGCTAAACATGTCCCATAATCCAGGAACTTTAGAGCTGGAAGAGAACTCAGGAAACTAATGTTTTGGGTTTCAATATGAGGACAACAGGGCTCAGCGAGGTCACCCAGCCCTCTAATGCAGGGTAGTGAGGTGGTCTGTGGACTGAAGGCCAGTGCCTGTACATCAAATCATACTTCCACTGGAGCAGTGACAGGAAAGGCAAGGCATCTCTGGAATGGTGCATCCTGTGAGGCCAACCTGTGTCAGTGTTGAGGACCACGGCAGGGTGGGAAAGCGAGCACTTCAGAAGCCTGTGTGAGGAGGCACGGAGCATATACACACCTGGGCTGTGGTGACTGTCCTTAAGAGAAGACCCACTTCAAATAGTGGTTTCGTGTAGGTGTACTTTGTGTCTGTGTAATCAGTTGAATATAAATAAAATCTGCAAATATTATATTGTGTATTACAAAGGAGCTATTTAATGGAAGCTGCACAGGAAGCTTTTCTGATAAAGAGATACTTTCATTCATTTGTTCAATAAATATTTACTGAGTGCACAGCCTACACCCTGTTAGTCACTGTTCTAGGCATTGGGGATGTAAAAAAAAAGTTGCCATTGAATTGATCCCAACTCATAGTGACCCTATAGGACAGAGTAGGACTACCCAATAGGGTTTCCAAGGCTGTAGTCTTTATGGAAGGAGACTGCCACATCTTTCTTCGGTGGAACAAAATCACTGACCTTTTGGTGAGTAACCAAGTGCTTAACCACTGTACCACCAGGATTCACTGGGGATATAAACCAAAAACCCATTGACATCCAGTCTTGTAGCAACCCTACAGGACAGAGTAGAACTGCCCCACAGGGTTTCCAAGGATTGGCTGGTGGATTCGAACTGCTGACCTTTTGGTTAGCAGCCAAACACTTAACCACTGTGCCACCAGGACTCCACTAGGGGTATGTTATTGTTGTTGTTAGATGCTGTAGAGTCAGTTCTGGCTCATGGTGACTCTATGTACAACAGAACTAAACACCGCCTGATCATGCACCATGCTCACAGTTGTTATTATGCTTGAGCTCATTGCTGCGGCCATTGTGTCAATCCATCTCGTTGAGGGTCTTCCTCTTGTTTGTTGACACTATACTTTACCAAGCATGATGTCCTTCTCCAGGGACTGGTCCCTTCTGATAACATGGCCAAAGTATGTGAGACATAGTCTCACCGTCCTCGCTTCTAAGGAGAATTCTGGGCATATAGTGGTGAGCAAAACAGAGTTCCTGCCCTTGAAAAGATTAGTTCTAATTCTATCATCTCTTTTACATGCTTCCTGCATGCAGATTTATTTTGACATGTCATAAATGCACAGCTTGATGAACTTGCACAAACGAAACACACTCATGTAATAACTAGCACTGAGATCAAAAGAGAATGTTGTGAGCACCCAAGAAAGCCCCCTTGTGGTCCCTACCAGTCATTACCTGCCTCCACTGTGACACCCAGTCTTCTTCCCTGATATTTTGCTGCCTCCATCAGCAGACTTTGGAGTGTCATTCCCATTTCCAAATAGTGTCTGAGAAGCACAGTAACCCTGTTAATGTTAGTTGCTATGGAGTTGGCCCCGACTTGTGGTGACCCCATGCACATGGGAACAAAACGCTGCCCAGTTCTGCGCCATCACCATAATTGGTTGGGGATTTGACCCCTGTGAACCATTGTGTTCCATAAGGTTTTCATTGGCCGACTTTTGAAACTGGATCACCAGGCCTTTGTTCCTAGTCCATCTTAGTCTGGAAGCTCCGCTGAAACCTGTTAGGCATCATAGCAGCATCATAGGAGCATCATAGCATACAAGCCACCACTGACGGATGAGTGGTAGCTGCACAGATGAGGTGCATTGGCCAGGATCAAGCCCAGGTCTCCAGAATGCTGGGTGAGAATTCTAGCACTGAACCACCAATGCCTCCTAGCAAATGCTAGCAACCCTACAGCAGCAACCCTAACACATTTAAGTAGACTATAGAGCTTCTAACATGTTCTTCAGGTTCCTGGATGGTGCAAACAGTTTACACTCTGCTTCACTAATAGCCTAAAGGTTGGCAGTTTGAACCCACCCAGCATGCACCATAGAAGAAAAGCCTGGCAAATCTGCTTCCATAAAGATTACAGCCAGGGAAACCCTATAGAGTAGTTCTGCTCTGTAACACATGGGGTCGCCATGAGTTGGAATTGGCTTGACGGCAACAGGTTTTTAACGTGTTTTTCTCTAGGAAGTTTTGTGTGTTTTGATTCAAAGACTGCTTTCTGTCAGACTTCAGTTGCTGGGGTGATTGGTAAAGAAGAAGTGATGTGAAAATAATTAAAAATTACTAATTATATTTAGATTTTTTTTTAAGTTTCATGCTTCCTGTCCTGAAGGGACCCTGAACCTTGATAGTAGGCAAGGACAAAGGAGAGAGGGACTGGGATGCTTTGCGGCAAGAATCCAGTGGCTTATTTTACTTAACCTTTTGTCTGCCCAGGCGAATGAAAAGCCTCTTTGGTTTTAAAAAAAAGTCTGTATTGGCATTAGTGGCTGAAGTTTCTAAGAACAGGAATGTGTAGCAAAATGCACAAGGAATATTTATTTCTCCCATCAAAATCTGAAGATGGCTATATGAGGGAGGAAAATATGTGAATGGCTCTGCTTCCAATTTTAGCAACTATAAAAATATCAATATCAGATTGTCTTTAAATGGGGGAAAAAATTCAGTGTATTTATAGAAAATGTGATGTTTTTGGTAAGCTACTTTTTTAAAGGTTTAAATTAATATACTGTGTGTTGAGTTAATCACGGTATTTTGTGTTTGGTTTAACACAACATTTGCCAGTTCGGTATTTTCCATGTATACCATTCAGTGACACCAATGACATTAATTGTGCTGTGCAACCACCACTGACATTTGTTACCAAATTTTTTATCACCATAAAATAGAAACTCAGTGTTTCCTGAACAATGATATCCCTTTCTGCCTCTCTCCTACCCTTGGTAACCACTCTTATACTCTGATCTCTCTATACATTTGCCTATTTTGGCTATTTCACATAAGTGAGATCATACAATATTTGTCCTTCTGTGGTTGACTTACTTCACTCAGCACGTTTTCAAAATTAATCCATGTTGTAGCATGTATCAAGACTGAATTTCTCTTTGTGCTCGAGGAATATCCCACTGAAAATTTGGAGACCATCTCAAGAAGAGATTTGATGCATTGAACACAAAATGTCTCGAATACCAGACAAGTTGTTGGATGACATCAAGGACATCATACATGAAAAAAGCAAGAGGTCATGAAAAAGACTGGAAAGAAAGAAAAGACCAAAATGTTTGTCAGAAGAGACTCTGAAACTTGCTCTTGAACACAGAGTAGCTAAAGTGAATGGAAGAAATGATGAAGAAAAAGAGTTGAACAGAAGATTTCAAAGGGCAGCTCAAGAAGACAAAAGTAAAGTATAATAATGAATATGCAAAGACCTGGAGTTAGAAAACCAAAAGGGAAGAACATGCTCAGCATTTCTCAGGCTGAAAGAACTGAAGAAAAAATTCAAGGCTCGTAACAATTTTGAAGGATTATATGGGTAAAATATTGAATGAAGCAGGAAGCATTAAAAGAAGATGGAAAGAATACACAGAGTCGCTGTATCAAAGAGAGTTGATTGATATTCAGCCATTTCAGGAGGTAGTATATGATCAAGAACCAATGGTATTGAAGAAAGAAGTCAAGCTGCACTGAAGACATTGGCTAAAAACAGGGCTCCAGGAATTGACGGAATACTACAAACAGATGCAGTGCTGGAGGCGCTCACTTGTCTATGCCAAGGAATTTGGAAGACAGCTCCCTGGCCAAGTGACTGGAATAGATCCGTATTTTTGCCCGTTTGTTTTTTTGAATTTTTTTTTTTTGTGTGCTTTAAGTGAAAGTTTACAAACCAGTTCAGTATTGCCTGTTCTTAAGAAAGGTGATCCAACAGAATTATCGAATAATATCATTAATATCACGTGTGAGTAAAATTTTGCTGAAGACAATTCAAAAACAGTTGCAGCAGTATGTTGACGGGGAACTACCAGAAATTCAAGCTGGATTCAGAAGAGGACATGGAACAAGGGCTATCATTGCTGATGTCAGATGAATCCTGGCTGAAAGCAGAGAGTACCAGAAAGATGTTTACCTGTGTTTTATTGACTATGCAAAGGGATTCAACTGTGTGGATCATAACAAATTATGGATAACATTGCAAAGAATGGGAATTCCAGAACACCTAATTGTGCTCACGGGGAACCTGTACGTAGACCAAGAGCCAGTCATTTGAACAGAACAAGGAGATACTGAGTGGTTTAAAATAAGGAAAGATGTGTATCAGGGTTGTAGCCTTTCACCATACTTATTCAATCTGTCTGCTGAGCAAATAATCCAAGAAGCAGGACTATATGAGGAAGAATTTGCATCAGGATTGGCTGAAGACTCATTAACAACCTGAGATATGCAAATGACATATTACTTGCTAAAAGTGAAGAGGGCTTGAAGCACTTACAGATGAAGATCAGAGACCGTGGCCTTCATTATAGATGACACCTCAACATAAAGAAAACAAAATTCCTCACAAATGGCCAATAATCAACATCACGATAAATGGAGAAAAGATTAAAGTTGTAAAGGATTTCATTTTTACTTGTATCCACAACCAACACCCATGGAAGTGGCAGTGAGGAAATCAAATGGCATATTGCATTGGGCAAATCTGCTGCAAAAGACCTCTTTAAAGTGTTAAAAAGCAAAGATGTCACTTTGAGGACTAAGGTGTGGCTGACCCAAGCCATGATATTTTCAATTGCCTAACGTGCATGCGAAAGCTAGACAATGGAATAAGGAAGACTGAAGAGTTGATGCCTTTGAATTATTATGTTGGTGAAGAATATTGAATATACCATGAACTGCCAGAGGAACGAACAAGTCTGTCTTAGAAGAAGCATAGTCAGAGTGCTCCTTGAAAGGCAGGATGGAGAGACTTTGTCTCACATACTTTGGACATGTTATCATGAGAAACCAATCCCTGGAGAAGGACATCATGCTTGATAAAATAGATGGTACGTGAAAAGAGGAAGACCCTTGATGAAATGAATTGACACAGTGGCTGCAACAATAGACTCAAACATAGCAATGATAGTGAGTTTGGCACAGGACGTGGCAGTGCTTCGTTCTGTTGTACATAGGGTTGCTGTGAGCTGGAACAGACTCAAGGGCACTTCACAACAGTATTCCATTGTATGTATATTCCACATTTTGTTTCACTATTCATGTGTTGATGGACATTTACCTACCTTTTGACTTTGTGAATAGTGCTACAATGAGCATTAGTGCAGTCTTGGTTGAAGTTGTATTAATAAGGAGATGTAAAGTTTCTGACAAGTATTAGCTGAACACATACCTTTTGTAAAGCACAAGACAGGTGCTGTGCAGTGTGTGCCATTGTCCAGGAGTACCCAATATTGGTGACATACATTCATGTATTATTTTTTTTAGTGTTGGATTAGAGCATATATGTCCACAATGCATCTGTGCTAAACAATTTTGCCATAAGGTACATAATTTATTATGCTTTTATTTTACTGCAAAGAATGACACTACTAATTTTAACACAGTTCTAGAACCAAATCGCCTCATATCTGGAACCAAATCGCCTCATATACTTATGCTGAGTGTTTATAAGGATCTGCTGGAGTTGTAAATTGCAGTTCTGCATTGGGTGTTTCTTCTCACCATTGAATCTTCAGAGATGACAGCATAGACCCTCACCGCCCAATTATAATTGCTTAGCTGAGCTAATAAAAAAGATGTGGTGTCAACTTAATTGACCTATTTTACTGGCCTACAAGATTGGAATTTCAAATTAGAAAAAGGTAATTTTTAAAACTCTGATGGAGGGTTTCCCCCTAGTGACTAAAAAGCTGGTGAACGTAATAGATGGCAGTGGTGAAGGCTGTACCTGAGGGGGCTCCTCGACGGTACATGCCGTCCAGGCGGCTTACTTGGTTTAAAAATGGGAACGAAATACTATTAAAAAAACCTGAAAAACAAAATGGGAATTAGAAAAAATCTTATCTTGTATTATGTGTTTCTTGATTTTCTTCCATATTACCCTGTACTAAAGCAGGACCGGGCAGGCATTTCGTTCTGTTGTACATAGAACCACTGTGCGTTGGAACCCACTCGGGGGCACCTACCAACAACAAAGCATTGTTTAGTTAACGCGAGAATGAAAATGAAATGACAGTTAGAGTCAGACAAAAAAGACCTTTATTATTCACATCATTAAATTCCAATATAAATGTAAATATACAAATGTATGTATAAATTTTCTGATGTGCTTGGTTTATTAGTTCAAAACCCACTGTAAGCAGAAAAATATTTTCCCAGGGCAATCTGAGGGAATCCTGTAGGAGGGCTTCCACTGTGTAATATGCAATGAATTTAATTGATCTTTTTCCAGTGGGCTGAGAGCATTCAAAAAATTCAGTATATGTATTCGGCATGTAGTGATCTTTTCTCCAAATTTCAACTTTAAAGCTAATTTCATGCTGCTTTTAGATGCTCTCGGAATTTGACTTGTATGATTTACAGCCTGCACTTGTGACAAATATTTTCAACGCCTTGAACAGACTTTCTCTTGGAAAGGGAAAGGAAAAGTACTAATCTTCCATTAATTACCGCTTATTTTTTTTAAGGTAAAAATGGACTGTGGAAGGAGTTTCAGCCTGCAGACTGGTTTCTCTGAGGAAGGCTGGCTTGCAAGCTACTGTGCTGCTGCTGTCCAAAGTCTGGTGCGGCTTTTCAGTCCCTTACCTCAATAGAGAGCTGAAAGGACAAAAGTGAACAAAGGAGGCCTGTTTTGCCTGCCCCACTTGCTGGGCTGTTGTCTTGGCCCTTTTCAGTGAAGGAGGGGCGGGGAGCTGGGTCAAAGTTGAAGAACACTGAAAAAGGAATTCAAGCTTCATGTTGAAATTTGAATTATAGCTTCAGTTTGAGTGCCGACTAGATTAGTTTGAATTGAAATTTTTGAATCTGTGGAAGCTTAAGTGACAGATGGTGTTGGAACACCGTCCACAGAGCTGGATGGCATACCCAGAGTGTTTGAGTGCCCAAGCCCAGCACTCGGTAAACATCTAGTTAACTGACAAAAGTTCTAAACCTGTAGGAAGTGCAGTTTGATGCTACACGCTGCATTAAGACATTGGATGGTGTGAATTAAGGGGAGGCCCCTGTGTCTGGCATGCTCTCAGATGCACTTGTCCCCTCTAATTGCATTGCAAATATTCTTCCAACTGTTCTGCTGTTTTCTCCTCTAGGACCGAGTTGAATAAATACAGAAATGCCTAACCAGCGTCCTTTGTAAAATCTCATTACCGTGTTTCCGTATCGTCCACAGATTGCTTTGATAGATGACAGGATAAATCTGTCCTAAATATTGACAATCCGTGTTTCTTCCTATATGAGTATATTTATGATTTTGGCTTCCTGCTTTAAGTGGGAGTCCATGACTGCCCTATTTGCTGCTGAAGTTTTTCATCTGGGACACGGTACCCTGCTCAATATGGTAGGCAATGCCGAGATTTAAAACATTTCAGAAGAGAAGTCAGCTGTGTCTATAGCTAGAATAATAAATAAAACAACTTCTGGGAAGCAGAGGTTACATAAATGTAAAGGAAATAAAAAATAATTGGGGGCACTTTGAAACCCTTCCTGGTGTCTCATAAAACTATAACTGGAATTGAAGAAATTGCCAAAGTTCGTTTTGACATTTTTGACCATTTAAATGACTTACTGAGAGTCTTTTGTTCTGACATTAGTAGAAAGCGTGACGGTAAAAAGCCATTTTTCTGTACATTCAATACATTGAAGTGAATATTTCTACTTTTAATTTAGGGAAATAACATTGACATAGCAACAATAAGATGAACAAGATAGTGAAGCTGGAAATGCAGAGACTGTACTGAAATTTAAACAAAAGCTAAATTCAGAATCGATTATATCAACTTATACCATGTGATATCTTTTATGCAAATCATGGTATGTGCTTTGTATGTCTCACAACTTTTAAGGTCACCTGCGTTTTAGTACAGAATGGGGTTTTTAAAACTATGTGGCTATATATGTGCTTCTAGTAATAGTTACCTTGACCTAAAATTATAGTGGAAGGAACAATATATCAAGGGTTGATTGCTGTCTTAGAACTACTAGGGGATTCATTAAGCAGCAGGGGGTGAGTGAGTTCATGGTCAGGTTCATTTGCAGGGACTGGAATTGGCAGGGTAGTGATCAGGGAGTGTGAGTGATTCAGGTGGAGGGAAGGGTTAGGTGGGTAATGAGAATTGTGACATCCCACACAAGTGTTCTATGGCAGAAGGAAAGAGATTTTAAATAATGAGGAGTGAAGAACAAGACACTGTAAAGGTAATAACTTAAAACCTGAAAGAAAAAGAATGGGAGGAGAATAAAAAGTTTTGTGGTTATTGCCTAATGGAGAACAACCTTGATTTCTCATAGCATCCAACACTAAATTTTTTCTACTTTTCTTCTTTTTTAATTGTACTTTAGATGAAGGTTTACAGAACAAACTAGTTTCTCATTAAGCAGTTAGTACACGTATTGTTCTATGACACTGGCTAACAACCCTACGGCATGTCAACACTCTCCCTTCTTGACCTTGGGTTCCCTATTACCAGCTCTCTTGTCACCTCCTGCCTTCTGGTTCTTGCCCCTGGGCTGCTGTGCCCCTTCAGTCTCATTTTATTTTATGGGCCTGTCTAATCTTTGGCTGAGGGGTGAATCTCGGGAGTGACTTCATTACTGAGCTTAAAGGGTGTCTGGGGACCATACTCTCGGGGTTTCTCCGGTCTCTGTCAGGCCATTAAGTCCGGTCTTTTTTGTGAGTTAGGATTTTGTTCTACATTTTCCTCCAGCTCTGTCCTCTACTGTGATCACTGTCAGAGCAGTCAGCGGTGGTAACTGGGCATCTAGCTGTACCGGACTCAGTCTGGAGGAGGTCATGGTAGATGTGGTCTATTAAAGGACCAATCTTTCCCTTGTATCTTTAGTTTTCTTCATTCTTCCTTGCTCCCAAAGGGTTGAGACCAGTGGAGTATCCTAGATGGCTGCTCACAGGCTTTTAAGACCCCAGACGCTACTCACCAAAGTAGAATGTAGAACATTTTCTTTATGAGCTATGTTATGCCAATTGAGCTAGATGTTCCCTGAAACCATGGTCCCCGCAGCCCTCAGCCCAGCAATTCGGTCCCTCAGGGAATTTGAATACAATACAAGATATTTTAGAGAGATTTTATCGTGGTACTTTAGGCCATTGAAGTAACTTGACATCATACAATAGAAATAAATCATAAAGCACTCTGCAAAAATGAAATAGGGTAACACATTTACAATTAGAAGAATTATTGTGAAGTTTACTAAGAAGTCAAAGCTAAAGTTATTTCAGCATAACACAGTTAAATTCTTAAACAGATAATCTCTTCTCTCCAACCATTTCGTTCCTTCATGTACAGGTGGCCCCAGTTTGAGAAGGTCGTTCTTGTTGTTTTTAGGTGCCATCAAGCTGATTCTAACTCATAACGAATGCATGTACAACTGAATAAAACACTGCCCAGTCCTGCGCCATCCTCGCAATCATTGCTATGTTTGAGCCCATTATTGCAGCCGCTGTGTCAGTCCATCTCATTGAGGGTCTTCTCTTTTTCGCTGATGCACTGCTTTACAAAGCATGATGTCCTCCTCCAGGAAGTGGTCCCTCCAGATAACATGTCCAGAGTACGTGAGATGCAGTCTCTCCATCCTCCCTTCTAAGGAGCATCCTGGCTGTACTTCTTCCAAGACAGATTCGTTTATTCTTCTGACCGAAAAACCAAACCAAACCCATTGTCGTCGAGTCAATTCCAACTCATAGTGATCCTATAGGACAGAGTAGAACTGCCCCATAGGGTTTCCAAGGAGTGCTTCATGAATTCAAACTGCTGACCTTTTGGTTAGCAGCTGTAACTCTTAAACACTATGCCACAGTCCATGGTGAATTCGCCAGCCCTGTAATTTAAAGGCATCAATTCTTTGGTTTTCCTTATTCATTGTCCAGCTTTCTCGTGCATATGAGTTGATAGAAAATACCATGGCTTTGGTCAGGCACACCTTAGTCTTCAAGGTGACACCTTTGCTTTTCAACACTTTAACGAGGTCTTTTGCAGCAGATTTGCCCAATAGAAGTACATCATTTGATTTCTTGACTGCTGCTTCCATGAGCATTGATTGTGGATCCAAGTAAAATGAAATCCTTGACAACTTCAACATTTTGAGGTTAAATAGATGTATGAATATATGAACCTACCAAACATATTTGGGGTGATTATTCACATTAAACAGGATTCTTCACTTTACACAAGGATTGTACGATGAGTGAGCTTCTATAATGCATAAGGTTTAATACTTTTCGGTGATATCTAAGTAGACCAATTATTCTGTCTACTGAAAGAGCATCGCATAATAGATACCAACTGAAACCCAAGCAAATGAAGGCTAAATAAAAATCAGTAAATACATGGACAGGTGGTAAGTGAAAGAAGTACCTCAATTGTACGAAAATATTTGATATTTGCGCTAGATAACATTGACGGCCAAGTCTCTCATGACAAAGGAGAGCAGATAACTAAATAGTCATCCAGGTAATCCAGGCATTTTTGGCCTTGCACATAATAGAATTCTGTCAGCTTTTCCCAGGCCTCTGACTGTTCCCTTAGGCAGGATAGAATGCATGTCAGAGTCCGCATATTTGGTGAATGAGGAAATAAGATAAATGAATGATACCGTGAATATTGCAAAATGTCAGGTGGATCTCTTCTTGGAGAAAATTGGGGAATTGTGTCCCTGGCCTTGGTTTCAAGACATAGGCAAAGTCTAGACATGGGAAATCAAACATTTATAATTTCATGCCTGGACTCTCTGTATGATTGTAATTTGCTTCCTGGTTCTAAATTAGGCACTTGAGCAGGCAGGTGAAATCATTCAATCCAGAAGGGTACCATTTCTTAAATTACTGCTGTGGAGCCCCAGATGACATCTCTGTGACCCAAAAGAGTTCCTTTATAATTTCCTGCCTTGGCTGGTGACGGATGATTCAGAATTTGCCCATGGCTTCCCCTTCCCGTCACTATCTGAGGCTGGTGCTTGTCTTTTCCCCCGGAGATCTCTGGGTGGCTGCACACTGATTGAGTAAAGCACTTTCAGAGATTGCTTCCCACCATCTGAATTTCTTAGAAATCAGAAGTGAAGCATGTTGGACTAAAATGAAGAGCAAAAAGGCTGGCATGTAGAACTGATCAGAAGCACTCAAGCTGAAGCTTTAATTATGGAACTGGCCCCCTTTTTGGTTGGTCATCAAGTACTTCTGTCTGTCATTTTCCTTATACTCCAAGATGTGAGTTGAGCTAAAGTTAGGTCTTTCTTAACTGTATAGTGACTAGGTTAGAGTGACTAGGTTCAAGGCAGTGGTGCCACATTTGAGAGATACCAAGAGTATAAAATCATGTGAAATCTGTGATTAATTAATTTTCGAGAAGTACTGGGCTTCTCTGCATAAACGAAGAAACCTCAGTACACTGTATGGCTTTGGAAAAGTTCCTCGGGTGATTCCCTTCCTCTAGCTGGAAATGGAGATGATATAAACATGTTCTTCTCATCATCCAACCCTACATCACAAGGGTATGTTTCTATGACAAATGACAAGTGCTGAAAGATGGCATAAATCTGTATTGTTAGGTGGAATACATCTTCCATTTTTCTCACCTTATAGAATATTCTGGCAAAATTTGCTTCAGGGATATGTACATGTCATACAGCCTTGGCAATAACTCTACCTGCTTAAATGTGAGTAAATGAAGTGGGCTCATGTTACAACCCGAGAGATTGATACTCTTATTTGGTGCTGTATGATGGGACTAGTTTCAAAACTCAAACTCTAGTCTTAACCTCCAACGAATGGTAAGATGTTTGAAAGTCAGATGGAGTCAACAGGATAAAATAAGGGTGTAAATCGGCAAATACTTTTGTTCCCCAGTTGCAACTGAAGTCAGTAATAGTCTTTAGAAAATCTCATTTTGTTTTATTTCAAGTCATAATCCCATTCCTATTTTTCAAGAGAACATCCAGTAATTTTCTGTGTCAGCCATGACTCGCTAGCAACCTCATAAACCAATAAAGCATGAAATCATTTTAATATGTGAAATTCATCCAGCTTACGAGCTGTGTACGCTTAGAGGTTGGATATAAAAAGGAATACATGCAACGAGGCCTGTGAGCAGGTCTGTATGTATTGTTATTTGTGGTATTTTGCATTTTTTCTGTATCTCTGAACCTCAGAGAAGAGATAGGTACTTAAAAATGGCAGTTATCATGATCCGGGTGTAGACACAGAGCTTTAAAAAGAGAAACATAATAATGTCACTTGTTTCTAACCCTGTCCCCCTACAAAAAAAGAAAAAAAAAGAAAGGATGAAAATACAGTTTACCCACATGTATATGTGTGAATATCTGCATCTATAAGGAGCCCTGGTGGCGCAATGGTTAAGTGCTCAGCTGCTAACCGAATGGCTGGAGGTTTGAACCCACTAGTGGCTCTGCAGGAGAAAAGACCTGGCAATCTGCTCCTGTAAAGACTACAACCTAGGAAAACCTATGGGGCAGTTCCACATTGTTATATAGGGTCGTTGTGAGTAGGAGTTGACTCGATGACACACAACAACAACGTCTGTATTTATATCTGTCAGTGTCTGGTTTGTGTACAAAAGTAGTAATCACTTATAAATTAGTTATTTAGGAGATCTCTATGTCTTGACTTAAGGCACAAAAATACTGGGAATTGTGGGGAGAGTATATTAGTTTTATCAACTGTACAAATATATAAAGTTGTTAGTTTAATCAACTGATTACTCTTCTTGCTTCGAATCAAGTAGACTCCAAGTTTGCTGCCTTTATCAAGTGCAAATTGTTATCACTTGGGAGCTTGAAAATCAAAACCAAACCCACTGCTGTCAAGTTGATTCCACCTCATAGCAGCCCCACAGGGGTGCCCCATAGGGTTTCCAAGGAGTGGCTGGTGGATTCAAACTACTGACTTTTTGGTTAGCAGTCGAGCTCTTAACCACTGTGCCACCAGGGCTCCTGGGAACTTAAGGATGCAGATTTTGTTGGAAGTCTCGGTGCAGGTGTCCTTGCTGCTCCTTGCTAATCAGAAGGTTTCTTTTTACTTAAAAATGGTATGCCTGCAGGTGTTTATTCATGCTGAGGAAAGCCAAGTCTTGGGTTAGTTCTCAGACAGCGTCAGCCTGAATACTGCTTCAGTGTAGCAGGGTGAAGAACGACATGGTGGAGAATTTTGCAGTGAGCTATACCAGGCAGCGTCACTGTCTGCTTGAAGACAGAGCTGCCAAGAGCTTTTAATCAACTTGAATTTTAGTTTGAATAGATTGCAAACTGTAAAACCATTGTAGCTGGTCCTTAATGATGTCTTCCCACTTGGTGTAAATGTCTGTTCTTCGTTTCCATTGGCAACAGCCTTGTCTGTCTTAGATGGTAAGCTCCTTCAGGACAGTGACCTTGACTGTTAATGTAGTGTGTACCACGTTTAATGAACTGCCACATCCGGAGAAGGGCCTAATTGTTTTGAATAATACCACTGAGATGCTTTGTAAAAAGGTTCTTGACAACTCTGGGTTTGTATGATTCAGTGATACCATTTAAATATGTAAACCATTTGCCAATTTGGGGATCCCTCCTGGTGATAATGCTCATCCCTTGCCATAGACATGAATTTATTTATGATCCTGTCAGGAGGGACTAATGGAAATCCACCAGCATTCAGCAGAACCAAATTTTGAATCATGGTTGTTTTAATTTTGCAAGTTCTCACAGCTTCCTTTTAACACAGGAGCAATGAGGTGCAAATTGATTGAGTGAGATGTCCAAAACCCTAGGCGGGAGCAGAGAATACAGGCAGCAGTTTGTCTCAGTGTCAAACCTTTAGATCTTTTGAATATTTGCCTTGAAACACAGCTCTGTGAAGATTGAGAGTTTTATGGGGGCTGTTGTAATGTTTGGTGATTGGCTGAAGTTTATTTACAAGTGTACCAGTATGGGGCCAGGAGTACCAGTTCTGAGATAAATTACCAGCTTTCAATCCATTATGTTATTTTAAATTGTTAATCTAGATTTCGTTACAGTAAATCTTCATTTAAGCATTTTGTGTACAAGACCACTGTCCTGAATTCCTATTCCAGACAAACAGAATACACGTTGAGAGACCCAGTTAGTACTGCCAGGGAAAGTGGAAATGGGAACTAAACGTTAATAACAGTTTGCTCTGGCTCTGGGCTACCTGAGTCGGCCCCAGTCATCATCTAAGCAGAATTGCAGCCCCCACCCCCTCTCCAGTATCCTTTACACAGTTAGGACTGGGGCAGTGATGAATAGGCACATTGGGTACACACCTGTGACCAAGAGACCCTCCGTCAAGGAACGGCGAGGATCAGTTACTTGAAATGGATGAGTCGTGGCAGCTGCTGTCCGTGGCCTGCCGGGTGCCCTGCTTTGCTCTGACAGCTGCGCATCACATCCTGTGACACCACCTCGGCCACCCCCACGGCCAGAACATCAAAGAGAAGGGGCCGAGCCTCCTGATCCCTAGGCATTACTTCATGGGGCAGTCTGCTCCTGAGGGTGTTTCCTATATGTTATTCAATATAAAGGTATCTCACTGGAGTTTAGGAAATGAGGTCACAAGGATTTTCACTTATTTCTATTTAATAAATTATAATAATCCATGACCTTCATTGGTTACTTAACTGTATGGAGCATTTTACACGAATTATCTCACTGATTTTTGTAACAACCTGAAATGAGATTGGAAATTTTTTTTTCTGTAAAGAGCCAATAATAAATATTTAAGACTTTTGGGGCCATAAGATCTGTGGGAAAAACAGCCATAAACAATACATAAATGAATAGGCATGGCTGTGTTCCCACAAAATTTAATTTATAAAAATAGGGGGTAGGCTGTATTTGGGCTATGGGTTATAGTTCACTGACCCCCGCTTTATATTTTACACATTTTATAGATGAGGGAACTGAGGCTTAAGGATTTTAAGTAACAGGTGCAAATGGTATATTTGCTAAATTGCAGAGCTGAGATTCTAACCCACAAAGTCTGGCCCTTGTTTCTCAGTATTAACACCTATGAACTACTGTGTTAACCTGTCATAAGAAATGATAAGGGAATGGAATTTAAGTTTCTGCATGTTGTGAGTGATGGATTATGACCCAGAGTTCTCAGGTAAACTTATATTTTGTGAGGAAGACTGTCAGCTCATGTTCTGAAGATACTATTTAGATAAATGTAGTTATTCTAATCTAGTCTACAGCAAGTCAAGTAATGTGACTTCATCCTCGACAAATTGAATAAAGCTTTTGGAATTTATCAAATGATCTGATATTGTGGCCATTTTAAGCAATAAGATTGCAGAAAGCAAATGACCCTAATTTTTAGAAATATGGAAATTATTGATTTAATTTTCAGGATTATATGCTTACATATTGGTGGTCCTTGTGTTATATATCAACTTTTGCATATTCCCAAGTCAAGATTTTTATTTTCAAAAAAATCATACAGAAGAGTGTCTTCCCTTGAATGAGAATTCTAAACAGGTTCCCCCCTCCCCCCTGCCCTGCCCCAGTGTGGACAGTTCCTTTTGTGTTTTATTTCCATGGTAACAGTTAAGTTTTGGCCTGAGAACAACAAACCTGCAAGATAACCATCCAGTTGACATTGTTGGGCACCCCCTTAGGGAATTTGTAATGCTTTGTGGTGTGAAGGCAGCACCTGAAGTAGAATCTCAGAGGCTTGCTGCGTTTCTCATACAGCGAACTCTTTACAATAGCTGAAGGCTCTTGGAGTGGACCAAAGGGAAACATTTAGTTTTAGACAGCAGTTCAGTACATAGAAAACACCATTAGCAGCCAGACTTCAAAGATGTTCCTAGGACACCATAAAGAGCTCCAGAACTCCGAGTTCCTGACCTTTGGGTGAAGGAAATTTTAGGAAGCATGCCGCTGACAAAATGGATGGCTTCATGTGACTAAACATTGTTGCTCATGCTTTGTTTGAAGGAAGCTCAAAATGGAGCCACTCCCTAGTGGAGAAATCAGAGAGTGGAAACTCTTGTCTGGAGGTAACCCTACTCTTTTTGGAAATCTGAAGGCTTTCAATTTAAGTGAGCTTCCATTCACTGCTAAGAAAACTGACAGAGGAATAAAGCCCAGCTAGTGGAAAAATTGACTGCTGTGTTCATGTGAAGTGGTTACTGTGCATTAGCTGGTGTAACGAATTATGAAGGGTATGGTCGATAAATGTAGAAAACTCTTTCCTTTGAATCGTTTCCTAGAAAAGATAGTCCTAGGATTCGTCCATGCAGTCTTTTCTAGGCTGTAATCTTTAAGGGAGCAGATCACCGGGTCTTTCTCCAGCAGAGCCACTGGGTGGGTTTGAGCTGCAGACCTTTCCATTAGCAGCTGAGTGCTTCACCGTTGCACCACCAGGGCCGCTTAGTTAAGGTTCTAAATCAGTTGACTTTGAGTTAATCAAAAGGGAGGATATCCTGGCTGGGCCTGACTTAATCAGGTATAAGCCCTCAAAGAGGGATTAATTGGGTCGTTTCTGATTAGAGCGACACTCTCCAACTGTCCTTGAAGAAGTAAACAGCTAGGTTGTGAACTGCTTCTGAAGAGGGGTAGCCTCTTGGTGCTGAGGACCTCAGTCCTTCAACTGCAAGGAACTGAATTCAGCCAACAACCCGAATGACCCTGGAAGAAGACCTTATATGAGAATGTATGCCGGCTGACACCTTGCTTGCAGCCTTGTGCAACCCTGCTAAACCTTCTGACCTAGAGCGCCTGTTAGATCATAAATGGGTGCTGTTTTAAGCCCCTAGTCTGGGGTAATTGGTTATGCAGCATAGAAAACTAATAAGCATCATCGCTATAGTCCAATTTTGAACATTTTCATCACCCTTCCAAAAAAACATCCTTGAGCCCATTTGCAGTCAAACCCTGCTTCTACCCAAAGCCCCAAGCAACCACCGATCTGCTTTTTTCTCTACAGATTTGTCTCTTCTGGAGATTTCATATTAAAGGAGTGAAATAATATGGAATTTTTTGCATCTGATTTCATTCATTTAGGATAACGTCTTTGAGGTTCCTCCATGTTGTAGCATGTATCCCATCGTATGGAGAGATGGTATTTTGTTTATACACTGGATTCTCCAGTGAATAAACATTTGTATTGTTTCCAGTTTGGGGCTATTATGACTAATCCTCCTATGAACATTAGCATGCAAGTCTTACGTGTACTTTGCTTTATTTCTCTTGGGTAGACCCTTCAGAGTGGAGTTGCTTGGTCGTATGTTATGTTTATGGTTAACTTTTTAAGACACTGCAAACTGTTTTCTAAAGTGGCTGTATCATTTTACTTTCCCATCAGCAATGTACGAGGTTCCTATTTCTTGACATTCTTCCCAGTCCTTGGTTTTTGACAGGGGCACTAATGAGCAGTTTATATTTGGCCATCAGCTGTAAGAGATCATTCACAATTTAATTGCTTTAGAGTTGCTATGAGTGGAATCAACTTAATGGCAACACGTTTGGTGTTTTGGTTTTGGGTGCTATTTTCCATTGATAGCCCCCTGCCTTGGTATTGTCTGTCTTTTTCATCATGGATATTATTTTAGTGAGGGTGTAGTGATATTTTATTGTGGTTTAACTTGAATTTCCCTCATGACTAATCATTTTGAGCATCTTCTCATAAGCACATAAGCCATTCTTGTTTCTTCCGTGGTGAAGTACCATTTTTCAGTTGAGTTGTTTATCTTGTTGAGTTGTAAGATTTCTTTACATATTCTAGGTGCAAGTCCTTTATCAGATAGATACCTTGCTAATATTTTCTCCCATTCTGTGGATTGTCTTCTCACTTTCTTAATGGTGCCCTTTAAAGCACAAAAGTTTTTAATTTTGATAAAGTCTAATTTTTATTTTTCCTTCGTTGTTTGTGTTTTTGCTGTTGCATCTAAGAAACCGTTTCCTAACCCAGGGTCACAAAGATTTACTCCTATGTTTTCTTCTAGGAGTTTTACAATTTTTTTCTCTTACCTTTAGATCTGTGCTCCATTATGAGTTAATTTGTGCTCATAGTATAAGGTAAGGGTCTAAGTCTTTTTCTTTTTTTTTGAATATTTCTAGCCAGTTGTCCTAGCACCATTTGAAGTGTCTTGGCAACCTCGTTAAAAATTAATTGACCATAAATATAAGGATTATTTCTGGACTCTCAACTCTATTCCATTGATATATATGCCCATCCTTATGCCAATACCATTCTATCTTGATGACAGTAGCATTATAGTAACTTTTGTAATTGGTTAGGGTAATCCCTCTGCCTTTTTCTCCTTTCTCAGAATTGTTTTGGATATTGAAAATCTTTTGTAATTCCATGTAAAATTTAAGATAACTTATCAATTTTATGGGAAGGCATGCTGAGATTTTGATAGGATTGCATTAACTCTATAGATCAGTTTGGGAGGAATTGCCATCTTAATATTTAATCTTCCAATCCATGAATAAGCCCCTCGATTTCTGGCTCACCTCCTGAAATTCCCCATTAAATCCCTGACTACTCCACCAGTTTGCTTTTTGCCCCGAACAGGATGGCCACCTTAGGATATTCAAACTGCTGGTGCTGTTTGCGTTCTAGTAAGATCTTCCGCTTTAATTGAGAATGTCCCAGATCAAGTGAGCCCCTTCTGGCAGCATCACCGGAGCTCCTGGTTGTCAGTGGAGACAGAGCTGGGGGGCGGAGGAGCGGGGCAAGGCCAGGAGGATGGAAGCAGCTCCAGTTAAGAACACTGCTACAGGCTTATTGTTCTTTCCCTGAGTCCAATAGTTCTCATCAGTAAATGCTTCTCACTTTGCTGTATGCCTTTGCTTAATTCCCAGAGCACTAAAATGATTGTTTTTCACAGTACTGTCAAGTTTTATAGTTGCTTTTCGATGAGAGGATTTATCAACCTCTTTCTTTACATTATGCTGAAAGTACTCATCATAACTTTTTTTTTTTGAAAGCTCATTCATCAGAATGGATCAAGGAATAAATCTGAGACACACGTGGTACCATTATTTAAGGGACAAATTCATTTCTGAATTGCATATTTTTAGGTACGGCAGATATGGATAAAAGGGCTTTGAAGGTAGATAGACCTGGGTTCTACCCCATCTCTACTGCTTACCACTCCATGTATGACCTTAAACTAGTTATTCAACTTCTGTGAGCCTCAGTTTCTTCATGAGTTAGTAGGGATTATAATATCTACCTCATAATGTGGTTGTAGAGGTTAACTGAGATAATTATAGACACTCAGCACAGGGCATGGCCCATAAGGTAAAAGCTCAACAAATGCCAGTTCCCCTTTCACAGAGTTGTCCAGTGAATAACATCAATTTGTGTAGAATGGATATTTCCTCTTAAAAATGAGGCAGAAACTCTGGCACCTAATTAAAAAAATTAAACTGTTAGAAGCAAAGTTAAAGGAATTGGGACTGAGTCACCAGAAGAACAGAAAGCTGGAAGAGACTAAGCCCAATATTAAAGGATATTGAATTAATATAGATATGTATAGAAGTGATGATAATGAGATAGACTTTGGATTGTGAAGAAAAGCAGAGAGAATCTAGTCAAGGAAGAGAAACCCGTAGCCAATCTCTGCCATCTGGACTTTAGATCTACCTAGAATGGAGCAATACTGGTAACCAGGACTAGGCATTCTGTCTTTGTCTCCTCCAAACTGCCTTGCCCAGTGCTCTGGACAAGTGCTCATGCCAGGTGCTCTGACATGACCACCCGGGGAGGCAGCTTATGCCCGGCACCTTAATTTCTTGTTTCTTAGGCTGTTTTCTCAGATCCAGAAGGGCATCTCTGATTGGAGCCACTCAACAAAGTTCTCACCAATGTTCACCCTGACATGAGTCCCAGAGATGAAAAGTGACACTGTATTCAGAGACTGTCCTGCCTTCATGCCTAATTTCCCTCCCCCACTGCCCCCCCACCAAGAAGGTTTATTAAATGATCAACTCTAGCATTACTATGGAAGTACTGACATTTGCATGCAGGAATAGTATCTGGTGCCTCTTATTTCAGTGATAAGAACTAAGGCCCAGAGAGGGTAAGTGACTTGCCCTAGGCCACAAAGCATTTATGTGGCAGAACCAGCATTCAGATCCAAGTCATTTGCCTTAGGCTCAGCCTAACTGTCTGGACTTTCACAATGTTTATCAGCAGGTCTCAGTGCTGATCTGAAGTACTAAGAATGATGACCTCAAGCGTCTGTAGGATCTTTACCTCTCAAAGACAGCTCACACTCAAGGCAGCATACCTGTTTAGACAGGACAGGGGACTGATGCATTTTAGAAAGATTTTCAACAAAGACTGAACCAAAAAAGTATTTCAGAAAGTGAAAATTAAATAGCCTATCTAGCTCTCTTGGCAATCAAGTTAATTGAAGGTGTTTAGAAGAGAATTATAGAGTCTTAAACACACTGACTAGACAGTCAATAAATGTGACTGACTGAGGTCACCCAGATGCCAATGGGGTGGAGCCTCCCAGGGGTTGAATGTGGAATTAGAAGATCAGGTTAAGGATAATGTGCTAACATATAACCACCAATCTACCCTCCCCCCATAGTGAATTTACCAGGTATCTCATTTCTTGAGCAGTCTGTTTCTGAAAACTAAGAAAGAGCATTTGTAGGTTACTAGTGTATATCCCAGGAAAATCCTTTGTTGGGATTACAGTGTTATGGTTTAGGGTCGGGCAGCCAGCACCTCTGCCGTGGGCCTGTGCATTAGAGGGCTTTGGTCTGCTTCCCCACAGGCCTAGCTGTTCCCCCAAGGGATGGGAGACCACAAGGCCAAATGGATGTCTCTACTTGGAGCCCATTCTTCCCCGCTTCTAGCTTGCCTCTCAGACTTTAACGTGCACTTGAATCTCCTGGGCATCTTATTAAAATCCTGAGATTTGGATTCACTAGGTCTAAGGTAGGGTAGGGGTCCCTGGGTGGTGAAAATGGTTAAGTGCTCCACTACGAGCTAAAAGATTGGCAGTTCCAACCCATCCAGAGATGCCTTGGAAAACAGGCTTGGCGATCTGCTTCCAAAAGATCCCAGTTTTGAAAACCCTATGGAGCGCTTCTACTCTGCACATGTGAAGTCTCCATGAGTCAGAACTGATTCGATGGCAACTAACAATAGGAACAGGTAGGGTATGAGATTCTATATTTCTAAGAAGCACCCAGGTGATGACAATGCTACTGGTCCCCACACCACAGTTGGGGTAGTAAGAATCGAGACCACATTCAGGTATCTGGGACCCTGGGATTCCCTATCCAAAGAGCTGAAGCCTACTTCCCGGACCTTTGTGGGCCTCTGAGCACTGGCTGCTGCAGGTGTGCACATCTGCACACCCGAAGGGTAGGAAGGGGGTGGCTCAGGTGAGGGCACGGCGGACAGAGCTTGGCCCTTCAGACTGGGATTCTATGCACAAGAGCACAAGGCAGCTTGTGGTGTAGGACTGGGATGGGGTGGGAATAAATGGTGGCCTCTATGTGTTTTTTTTCTATGTGTACTATTGCCCCAGGTTAGAAGAGGGCCTGCTTGTGGGTATCTCAAGGAAAGGTTTGGTTACGATTATTTTTATCTCTCAACCAAAATGCAAAATGGACAGATTCCAGTTTTTCTTTTTTACTGCAGTCTGAAAGAACACCGTAATTCCCTTTTAATGTGCACACTAAATACTTAAAATATGTCAGCCAGTTTTCACCAGGTTTGTTCATTGCATTTTTGATAACTTTGAAAATCCTTCATTGTTCTAGCTGCCTACTAGTGCTGGTGCAAAGATATACGTGTCTAGTGGTGTTGGTGGAAGCTGGTGGTCTGGTTATATCAACTCTTTGAAGAAGAAAAAGCCCATCATTTGACATAACTTACAGGACGCTCATGTCGTGTCTGAAGATTGGGTGGAAATAGCCAGTTACGCCATTAGTTGCACTTTTAAGTAGTTCATAATATAGGATCAATGCTATTGATCATCACTCCTTATTCTTTTTTTCAAGCTTGTAGACACGGAACGAAGATTAGTGGTTGAGACAGTAAATGATTCTGTAAAGGCAACGCAGGCAATACCATGAGGCAAACAAATCTCACAGCTGACAGCTGACTGCAAACATGGTGGTTTAAGACAACTGACATTTATTATCTTACCATTCTGGAGGTCAGAAGTCCCAGAAATCAAGGTGTCAGCGAGGCTGCGCTGCTTTCGGAGGCTCTAGGGGAGAATCTGTTTCCTTTAGTGGCTATCCACTAAAATCCTGAATACCCTTCTTAGCAGGTCTTCTCTTGCCTGTCTCCTTTCCTCTCCTGCTAGCTTTTCGACAAAACTCGTGCCCAGCAGCTATTTCCAAAATTGTCAGTTTAGGCAAAGAAATGCCAGGTACCTAAAGCTGCTCGACTCACTAAAGCCAAGCTACCTTCGCCCCCACCTCTTGGTTCAGCTAGAATAGATCTTTTAAAATTAGCTTTTGATAATAGTACCTTGCCCAGTTTGGGGTTATACTTTTTTTTTTTTTTTTAAATCCTGTAAATTTAATTCTACTCTTGCACTCAGCTCTTGACAGGCATTATAAGTCATACACGAAACTGAAGACAATAGCCAGTTGTTGGGGAGTTGCTGCAGCCTTTGGCCAGAGTAGCACACAAGGTCTGAATTCCCAAACACAATATGTATGTAACAAGGGGGTGCTTATGTTGGCAGCCTGGTCAGCCCCTGTGGAGAGGAAGCACCACAAGCTTCTGGAAAGAGCACTGGGCGAAGAGTCAGGAGGCTTTGGCTGCAGCTCAGCCCACTGTGAAATAACATGACCTTGGGCAAGTCTAGTTCTCTGAGTTTCATTTTCCTCATTGGCAGAAACAATACTGCCCTCTCTTCTCAGAATTGTTATTGAGATAAAATGGGATAATAAGTCAGAGTGCCCTGAAAAAGTGAAAAGCTTCTTATCTACTCATTTAGCAGACATGGACATGTCAGGCATGAGATATTCCCCTTGATATACTAGGAGGTAAAAGGTGATACCTGAGCTGGCTCTGGGGGATTCTCAGTGTAGCGTAGGTGACCCCACAGCCAGTCCTTACAGCACAGCGGGATTGGGTGCTAGGCTTTCAGCAGCTACCAAATGCTGTTACAGGAGAACAGAAGCGGCCGTGGCTCCCTCTGCTAGGGGAGTTGTTGAGCTCATTGCAAAGAGAGTGATGTTTGAGCTGGTTCTTGGAAAATGAGTAGAGGTTTGCCAGAACAAAAAGAGGTGAGAGGGCATTCTAGGCAAAGGGAACAGCATGTTCAAAGGCATAGGGGCGTGAGTGTGTGTAACATTATATCAAAGTAAAAGGAACTCATTTCCTGCATACCTACTCTCCTCTAGACGCTGCTATGTGCTGGGAAAGCAACAATGCATGAAGACAGACTCAGTCCTGCCCACTTCTGGATTTACTCATTTATTGTATTTATTTTCTATTGCCGCTGTAACAAATTTTGGTGGCATAAATCAACACTAATTTATTATTTTACTGTTCTCGAGATCAGGTGTCCTAAAATCAAGGTGTGAGTATGGCTGCGTTCCTTCTGAAGGCTCCTGAGGAGAATCTGTTTCCATGCCTTTTAAAATGTCCAGAGATGACCTGCATTCCTTGGCACGTGGCCCCTTCACCTTCAAAGCCAGCGGTGCAGCCTCTTTAAATTCCTCCATCTCTCTGACCCTCCAGCCTACTTTTTATAAGGTCTCTTGTGATTACATTGAATCCACCCAGATAACCTAGAATAATTTGCCCATCTCAATATCCTTGACTGAATAACATTTGCAAAATCCCTTTTGCCAAGTAAGATAAATTCGTATGAGTCTGGGATTAGGACTGGGATATATTTGGGGGATCGTTATTTAGCCTACCACTTTCATTCAGCAAATATTTTTTAGCTTCCTACTATATGACACTGGAGTAAAATTAGATGAAGATCTTTGTTCTCACAGATTTATATTTGGGTATTTAGGATGATTGAATATTCTCTGTATTTTTTTTTTTAGGCACTAGGTAAATTGAAAAGAAGTATTTTATATTTGATATGTCCAAAACTGATTTCCAGCTCTTTTCCCCAACCTAGACTTGCTTTACCTCAGTGGATGGCAGCCCCATCCTTCCCGTTGCTTAGGCCAAAATCCTTGAAGTCATACTCGACTCCTTTCTTTCTTCCATATCCCACATCTAATCTGTCAGAAATCACTGTTTGTTCTACCTTCTAAATATATCCAGAATTCAACCGCTTCTCACCACCATTGCTGGTTCCAGCTTGCATCAGCCCACCATCACCTCTGCCTGGATTACTGCATGAGCTTCCTTTTGTCTTCTCTACTTCCATCCTTGTCAATACAATTTACTGCCAACACAGAAAACAGAAGATCTTTGTAAAATAAGAGTCAAATCTTGCCAATTGTCCACTCAGTAACCTCTAATAGCAACCCATTCCTCTCAGAATAAAAGCAAGATTCTTACGAAGAATCATAAGACATTACAGAACATGGTCCCTGCTGTCTCTCTGGCCTCATCTTTGATTATTCATCTCCTCGCTCCACTCCTTCTCAGCCTCTCGGGCCCTCTTGTTCAGCCCTAACCAGAGCTGGCATTGCTTCTGCCTCAGGACCCTTGCACTGGCTGTTTCCTAGTCTTGGAAACTTCTTTTCCTTGATCTATCTGGCAAATTCTTTACCTCTTTTATGTCTTTGCTCAAATGTCACCTTATTATGGGCCTGTTCTGATTATCCTCTTTAATTTGTAAGCTTCCATGCCTTATTCCTAACTTGTTGTATCTTTTCATTTTTCATAGAACTTAGCTTTTAGGAGCCTTGGTGGCACAGTGGTTAAGAGCTCGGCTGCTAACCAAAAGCTCAGCAGTTCGAATCCATCAGCTGCTCCTTGGACACCCTATGGGGCAGGTCTACTCTCTCCTATAGGGTCGCTATGAGTTGGAATCAACTTGACAGCAATGGGTGTGGTTTATTTATTTATTTTGGTTATCACCTTTTAACTACATAATTTACTTATTTATTCTGTCTCCTCCCAGTAGAAATTTAAGCTTAATAAGACCAGAGATTTTAAATATCAAGTACATTCACTGGTGCCCTGCATATATTAGGTTTCCAGTAGGTATTTGTTGAATGAATGCATGAGAAAAGACATTGTCTCTACTGTCAAGGAATCTGCCTATGCAGGGAAACGTGGTGGGCACCCCCGAAACAATTGTGTGCCCTCTTAGGGTTGTTTGCCGTTGAAGCATTCTACTGTCTTTCATCGGAAGAGTCATAAAAGGTCTGCAAAGTGGGGAAGTAAAAATGGGCTCAAGTCCTTCTATTCTGTGGGGGAAAAGTATATTCTAAAAAGAAATATCAGTTTAAACAGGCACTTTCATCATGTCGACTCCCTGGTTTTGTTTTGCAATTCAAATTAAAAAAACTAAATGTTATTAATTGAATTCCTATAACATAAAGCATATTCTGCCAGGCTCTGAAAAAAAGAAAGCTCACATGAGGGCCCTGAGTTTCCTCTTTACAGTCTGGAGAACTGGGCTGCTTGATAATCCTGGAACGCTTTTTCAAAAAGGAAGAAAATACGATTTTAGGTCCAAATGCCATGCCAATATTAAAATTTTCCTTCTTTTCCTTGCCAAGAATTATTTTAAACATATATGTATAGCACGCATTCTGCCAACCTATCAAAAAGTGTCTCCACTCTTCTGCCAAGCAACTGGGAATTGAAAAGCAGGCATAAATCAAAAGTGAGATGGGTGACAAAGAGTATGAAAAATCTCAAAGCTTGAAAGATATTCTATACTATTTTAAACATGCATATTAAAGACTACACAAAATGATTTATGTTGATATCAAGGTAGGTTTCTGTAAGAGATTATTATTTTTTGTGTATTACAGATTTGTCCACAGAGAGAGGCTTCTCTCTGTGGGCCTGTCACAGTGTGTAATGATCACATTGGTTGGGTCTGTTCCATTTTAAACTTCTCTTGCCCTCTTTCTTTCTTCTCTGACTTCCTTTTGTCTAAGGACCTTAGTATCTTTTGATGCGCAGCCTTTGTGAGTTTGTTGGCAAGAACATGTGGCCTTTTCCAGAGCCAAAAGGTCAGTCGGGCAGAGCCCTGCTTCTGTACCTTTAGGTCAGCAGATGGGGCCATGTGCTTTTCCTCTTTATTAGGACACTAGAATATTATCATGGGAAAAACGAAGAAGGCAAAACTACAACTTATATACTTTTATTAATATAACCCGTTGCTGTCGAGTCAATTCAGACTCATAGCAACCCTGTAGGACAGAGTAGAACTGCCCCATGGAGTTTCCAAGGAGTGGCTGGTGGATTCGAATGGCTAACCTTTTGGTTAGTAGCTGAACGATTAACCATTGAGCCCCCAGGTTTCCTTTATTAATATAGTTAGGCAGAACCGATGCAGGCTATTTAATCAATTAATTTTTACCATTACAGCTGTATTAGCCAAAAAAAAAAAAAAAAACATATATCTAAATTCTGACATTTAAAGGCCACTTTTACCTTTCTCAATTGGGTGGAGAAAAAAATGTGAATGGCTTTTGATCTATAATAACAAGGTGCTGTTACTAATGTCAACAATAATACCTATAGCTTTTATATCCCTTCTATTTCTATAAAAGTTTCAAAAATTTTCTCTTTTTGCTTTATCTTGTCCTTTCTCTGGTTATAGTCATTCATCACAAAGCCCATTTGTCATTAATGACCCATGCCCCCTTTTTATTATACATACTTAAGAAGGTCATGCATCTTGGATCTGTGGCAAAGGAGACATTTCATTTTCCTAATTTACAGGTTGTAAAACCGCAGGGGAATCTTAAAATTTGATTGATGATTAATCACTCAAATAAAATGAGAGGTGGCAGTAAAATAGCTAAGAACAATAAATCTAGATCAAGGTTGGATTAACTCCGTTTTGTAGGGTTTCTTGAGTTTGTTGTTTATTTTGAAAATAATTGCTTAGAGTGCCAGCCAAGAAACTTTCTAGACAAAGAACTGGCAAGCTTTTTGCGTTGGTGGTTATCTCTTGCTGTTGAGTAAAGGGTTTCAAGGTTTTGATCTCTTTTTTGAAATACTTGTATATAGACAGACAATGTGACAGAGTTGAGGTATCTTGAGTAAACTGACCGTGGTAATCATAAATAAATTTCTCTCTCTCAAAGGAAAAAATGGTGCTATATGCCGTGACTAACACTCATAAAAAGCTCTCTCCAACCAGTGAAATTGTACTGAAGAACAAAATTAGCTTATGCCTCCAGATGCAACTTAGAATTGAAATCTTGGGCCAAACAATAATTAAATTCAACAGATATTTATGGAGCTCCTGTTATGTGCCAGGCACATTTGTAAAGTAGCTTACATTACAATTTGGTTTCACTTGTGTTTGATCCTCATTATTCTCATTTGGTCACATTTAATTCTCACAACAGTCTTAAGCAATGGGGTAGATAATATTATCCCTGCGTTACAGATGACAGAGTAAACTAAAACCTTATTTTCCAAGGCCACATGGCGAAGAGGAAAAGCCAAGAAGCCGGTTCTGATTTCTTATCCTGTCTTCTTCCCAGCATTGTTGCTACAGTCCTCTATGCTACACTCTAATGCCAGCAGATTAGAATCTGATGCTCCAGTGAATGAACCATACCGGTTGTTCTCAAAGTGTGGTCTCAGGACCAACAGCATAAGTATCACCTAGGGACTTGCTGTTAATAGTTGCCGTCGAGTCAGTTCCGACTCATGGCGGCCCCATGTATGCAGAGTAGAACGGCTCCCTAGGGTTTTCAAGGCTGTAACCTTTTGGAAACAGATTGAGTGCTTAATCATTTGTGCCACCCAGGGACTCCGGGAACATGTTAGGAATACAAATTCTTGGGTCTCACCCCAGACCTATGGAATCAAAAACTCTGGGAGTGGCTCCCTGTAATGTGTGGTTAAAAAAACAAACAAACAAAAAAGACTGTCCACGTGATTCTAATGTGTGCTGAAATTTGAGAGCCAGTGAACTCAAGGATATATTTCTTTGTAAGTGAAAACACAAGTGAGGTGAACAAACAGCCTGGTGGGAGACACAGGGAATGTTTGCCTTCTAGGAACTCGTCTAGTTGAGGAACGAGGACTACATGCCTGAAACAATTACCTCTGCCTCTATTGTTTGTTAATTAAGTGCTGGATTATGGAGTAGAGACTATATACCTTGTGGGTCTTCAGGGAAGTGAGTAATCCCTGGAGGTGGCAATGGTTAGAGAAGGCTTTGTTGGGGAAAAAGAAATGGAGATGGGCCTTAAGGTGCCCTAGGGTTTGAAGTGAGATGGCAAGAGAATGGGATATCCAGAAGAAAGTCATGTTTGTGAAGCAGTAAGGAATATTGGCTTCACTGGAGCAGAGCATTTGTGCTAGAAATATAGAGAAGTAGGTTGGATGAGTGAAGTAGACCAAATTGTGATAAACTTCTTATCATGTATTGAATTATGTCCCCCCCAAAATGTGCATATCAACTTGGTTAGGCCATGATTCCCAGTATTCTGTGATTGTCCTCCATTATGTGATTTTAATTGTATGTTAAAGAGGATTAGGGTGGGATTGTAACACCTTTACCAGGTCACATCTCTGATCCAATGTAAAGGAAGTTTCCCTGGGTTGTGGACTGCACCACCTTGTATCTCTCAAGAGATACAAGGCAAAGGAAGTGAGCAGAGAGTCAGGGACCTCATATCACCAAGAAAGACGTACCAGGAGCAGAGCATGCCCGTTGGACTCAGGATTCCTGTGCAGAGAAGCTCCCAGTCCAGGGGAAGATTGACGAGAAAGACTTTCCCCCAGAGCCAACAGAGAGAGAATGCCTTCTCCTGGAGCTGACACCCTGATTTTGGACTTGTAGCCTACTAGACAGTGAGAAAATTTATTTCTCTTTGTTAAAGCCATCCACTTGTGGTATTTCTGTTATAGCAACACCAGATGACTAAGACACTTCTTTAGTCGAAAGTTGGTGCACCACTGGGCAATGAGGAAGAATAATAGGTTTTGAGTAAATAAATGCAACAATAGAAGCATTGTTTTGGCGATATTAAACTGTCGTATGTCAGCAGAGCCAAATATAGATTCAACACCCCCACAGTGTTTTGTACATTATTGCCCCTCCCCTTCCATTAAATATTTGTTGCCTTTGACTTAAAGTCTGATTTTGCTGATATTCTAAAAACAACAAAGTACTTATTTTGTGTTAGGTCAATGATTACATGTTCTTTTGGCTTAATGAAATGAGTTTGTGTGCCCTTCGTCCGGGTCAAATGACAGGTGGTCTTGATCTGCTGATGGGAGAAAAGAAGTCAGGGGCCTCCTCTAATCATTGTAGCAGGTATTCCATTCCCTTCACAGGCCTTCTAGTTTTACAAGTAGATGGGCTTTGGTTTTACCCTGAATTTGGGTTCTGCTCAGAGAAAGAAAAATGTGTGGACTTCATCTGGTTGGAGTAAATGGCCTTCTCATATGGGCACCATGCAATTGAATGCTTTATCCACTGTAAAGGAATTTGGTTAGATATTTAATTTGTACAATTAAAGTAAAGAAAATAGCATATCGAGTGCTCACTCTGTTTAAGCCTTGGGCTTATAGCATAGCAATGACTAAGGCATGTTCCCTTGTGCACAGGTAGCCTCTAGAGTCCTGGGGGAGACAGAGAGGTGCACAGACACTCACAAGAGAGTATAAGATGGGAAGTATTTATGCAGCTTCAGCTCATAAGTGAACGTGTTATGTGTGTTATGTTAGGTGCTATTGAGTCAGCTCCAACTCATAGCAACCCTGTGTGCAGCAGGATGAAGCACTGCCCGGTCCTGCACCATCCTCACAATCGTTGCTATGTTTGAGCCCATCATTGCAGCCACTGTTGTTAATCCACCTCATTGAGGGTCTTCCTATTCTTTTACTGACCCTCTACAGCTGTACTTGGAGTGTCTTCCATCCTGAGGGGCTCATCTTCTAGCACTATAGTAGACAGTGTTCCGCTGTTATTCATAAGATTTCTACTGGCCAATTTTTTCCAGAATAGACCACCCAGGTCCTTTTTCCTAGTTTGGAAGTACCACTGAAACCTGTCTGCCATGGGTGACCCTGCTGGTATTTGAAATACTGGTGTCATAGCTTCCAACATCACAGCAGTACACAAGCCGCCACAGTCTGATAAGCTGGCAGACAAGAGGTGGAAAGTGAGCATACAATTAGCAATATGACCACATTCTGCTTAATGTCTAGTACTGGTGACGGAAATGTACCTCTCTTTTTAGCCAGGTAGACGTAATCGACCCTGCCTGAGAGATGCCTGGTCATCCACTGTAGCCCATTGAAGATTTTAATTCACTCTGTAAAATAACGCATTAGTGTCATCCTTGTGTGAGAGAAAATTTAAGCATTTCTTCCTCATAAATTTAAGAAGACAGGAGTTTAGGCCACTGCTCTGGTCCCTAAGGAAAACTAGGGTCAGGTATGATGACGAGAGTTCAGGGCCTTCCTTTCCTCAGCCCTGTGGGGATCTCAAGACTTTCCTTAGTAGTAATTGCATTTTTCCCTGAAATCTGGTCTACTCTCCACCCATTTCTGCTCATGAAGTGCCTAGACAATGTACAGTGACGACAGTTATTTAACCTGTCAGTGTAATGAGGATGACACATAGTTTGCAACACAGTCAGCAGAGTCAGACAGGCTGGTGTGACAATTCTAAGTATTTGGGTAGAAATTATTTTGTATTTAATTTTATAACCTCATGTGTTTTGATCTGATTATCGGAGGGAGGGTGTATGTTTTAAATACACGCAAGAACTACGAAATCAGAGACAATTGCGTGAGACAGCAAAGTTGTTGTGATATGTTTATGTACCTTGAAAGACTCACAGAACACATTGTGATAATAGACACACCATAAATTTGAATCCAAAAGCCCTCCAGAATCACCACAAATAAAATGCCACTGATATAAAGCACTACACATGTGCTCAGCTCGTCCTGATTCAGAGTCTCACTTATCATAGTTGTAGGAGAGAGATTTGGGGGTTAGAGCTGTGCAGGCTTCTTCATCCACAAATGTATAGAGAGAAACTAATCAGGAAGGAATTGGCAAAGATACATGCAGTTAACATCGGGAGAATAAAATTTGTCTTTTAACATTTTGCTTGTCTGACTTATCCTCTTTCATAAATTCTGTAATTTTTTTACTAGTATTCTAGAACAGTGGCTCAACCTTTTGCGTCATGGATCATTCTTAGAATCTAATGAAAGCTATGATTCCTTGTCCGGAAAACTGCTCATGTGCACATCTTTACAAAAATTTTCTTAAAATTTCAGGGTTCATGGACTTCCTCAAGCCCTAATATCCTAGGGCATTCATTGAATGTATTGAATTAGCTTGTCTCCTATGTACCATTCTTGAAAGAACTGAGAAAATAGTCATGTAAGTCATTTTCTGATTTCTCCAATTGAGAAATGTTGTGGGTTAAACGAAACAAAAACCCTTATGTTATCTCTAAAACCAAAAAAATCAAACCCATTGCCCTTGAGTTGATTTTGACTGATAGTGACCCTATTGGACAGAGTAGAACTGCCCCATAGCGTTTCTAAGGAGCGCCTGGTAGATTCAAACTGCTGAGTTTTTGGTTAGCAGCCACTACACCACTGGGGTTTCCGATGTTATCTATATATCCGTTTATATCTATATCTATGTAGTCATATATGTATACACACATATCTATTTATATCTATGTGTTCCTGTATACACACACGTACACACCCCCACTAAATTTAAAATTTTATTATTGCTAAGAATAATACACATACTTGAGGTTATTTAATTACATATTATCAAATTCCAGTATGTACCTCCCCTCTGACATTTTCATGTTGGAATATATTATATTCGATTCTGTTAAAATGACTATGTACTCAGGCACCTCTGAGAACCAGTGCATACTAGCTACAGATGATACAATCAGCCCTCCATATCCGTGGGATCCGTGTCCGTGGGATCTGTATCCATGGGATCCATGTCTTTGGATTCAACCAACCATAGATCAAAAATATCCGGGAAAAAAAAAGAAAGTTCCAAAAAGCAAAACTTGAATTTGCTGCACACTGAGCACTATGCTGAATCCGCGCGAGTGAAGTGACATGTAGCGTCCCCTCCTGTAGCCTCCCACCATTTCACAGATCCTCAGCCTCTTTCCAGCACTTGTTTGAGCATTGTCCACCTTGCATCTCGTTCATTTGCTACTTGTGTGCACCCTTTGTTTCTGTGAAAAAATGGCTCCTAAAAAGCAATGAAGTGGTCAAAGCAATCTGTCAAAGGCTAAGTGTGAGGGGGTTGAGGAAAGTGAGAGGAAGGAGTGTCAGGCTAGTAAGTGATGGCTGGCTAGCTCTGTTAAGCGCTACAGGCTCCAGAACGTCAACATCACGGGCAAATGATGCTCAGGCCGCATCAGCATTTCCAGAAGAGCTCAAGAAACTCAGAGAAGAGAAAGGCTACCTTCCAGAGTTGTGATGAAACGACTATTTACATAGCATTTACATTGTAATAGGTATTATAAGTAATCTAGAGATGACTTAAAGTATATGGGAGGATGGACGTAGGTTATATGCAAATACTGTGTCACTTTATATAAGGGACTTGTCTTAGGCTGAGTTCTCTAGAGAAGCAAAACCAGTAAAGCATATAAATATATATAGACAGAGCAAGATTTTTATCAAGGAAATGGCTCACACAGTTGTAGAGGCTGTAATTTCTCAAGTCCGTGGGTCAGAAAAGAGGCTTTTTCTGACTCACGTAGCCACAGGGGCTGTCAAACCCAAGATCGGCAGACCAGAGAGCAGAGCTTTTGCTCATAGGCTGTGAAGATCTACGAATCCCAAGATCAACAGGCAAGACCGAAGATAAGCTGCTAGCTCAAATCCTAAGAACTGGAGGTGAGACAAACAGAGGCTAGCTGCCAGGTCCAGAACGAGCAAAGGCCCACATGCCCTGCTTGAAGGTTTGCCCACACTTGATGCAGATCGCAAGCCCAAGGAAATTCCCTCCCCTTCAATTGATTGGCTACTCACAGGGGATCCCATCATGGGGGTGATCACATATCAAATCTCAACAGGGAAGTGATCACAACATTATATGACTGCCAAATCATGGCCCAGCCAAGTCGACACACAATCTTAGTCATTACAGGACTGGAGCATCCTCAGATTTTGGTATCCGCAGGGGTCCTGGAACCAATCGCCTTGGATACTGACTGACAACCGTACTATGCTACATCCAACTTTTAATTAGAAGTAATAGTGTAAACCGCTTGAGAAAAGCTATGACATTTGAAAATGATGTGTTTAAATGGGCTGTGTAAAGGGCCCCTTTCTGCTTCTGTAGATCTCCTTCTTCTGACAAGCTACACATCCCTTTATTCAAGTGATTAGTAGACACGCTGTAATTGCCAGTTTGAGATGCCAACCGTGCATCTGACTTCATTCTCTTCAAGGCCTTTAGGAAGTCATAGCACAAGCAGTTTTTCCAATACTTCATCCTTCACAGCGGACAGAATGGTGACCATCTCGGTTATTTTTGTGATAAGGCTCACCCCCTCTCATGGATTCTCTTCTTTCATGCTCCACACCTGATACGAAACATGATACCCCCTTGCCCCGGTCAGTCAAAACTGGGCTAAATTGGAGTCCTTAGATTCGTGACTGTTTTTTTTTTGTTTAATATGAGCTTGTAAATCCAAGGCTTATGGGCCGAAACTGGCACATTCAGAACGACTGCCTTGGGGCACACTTAGGTTATGTGTAGGGGCTGCTCTCCTTCTGGGGTGGAGAGAGAGGAGTGTGGAGAAAGGGCGGCAACAACAATAGATTTAGATCTGAGACTTGTCACTATGTTTGTTGTTGTAGTTTTAGTGTGCCATTGAGTCAATTCCAACTCATAGCAACCCTATAGGAGAGAGTAGAACTGTTGCAAAAAGCTTCCTAAACTGTAATCATTATGGGAGAAGATGGCCAGGATTTTTCTTCCTTGGAGTGGCTGACGGGTCCAAACCTCCCACCTTTGCGTTAACAGCTGAGCACTGAACAATTGTGCCATCAGGGCTCCTTGTCACTATATTTCAATCCATTTCCAGACCCACCTCTATCCCTGGCTCCCTATTGCCTTTTTAAAAAAATTTATTGATAAACCCCATTATACTTTAAAATAAATTTTATGTAAATCATTACCTGTATCGGGAAAATCTTTAAGAACCATTTCCAGAGAAGAGGATTTCTACACTTTGATGTCAACGAATATCAATTATTGGCTTCTCTGTGGCTAAGCGTTTTCGTTCTCTGGCATTTCCCACCCTTTTGTTTAGAGAAGGGAGCTCCGGCCCTCCCCCAGCTGAAGCTCCTGAATATGTTACTAATGTTCCTGGTGATGAGCCTGAGTGATAGAGAAAATGTCAAATTCTGTTTAAGAAGGCAGTGAATGTAACGGACTTTAGCAAGATTTCCGCCAAAAATAAAGTTCAGTGCTTACAGTGATAAATCTCTGTTATCTGAAAAAGTGGCTCCTGTGCAGTGGCTGAGGTGCCACTTGATTTTGTTTTAGAGCTTCATAAATCAAAGTGTTCACGCTTGCGCTTCTGAAGTTCTCTTCTAAAGCAAGCTAAAGCGTATTGTCATATTTGAAATTCCCTTTTATTCTTATCCCAGCATTCACTCATGCTTTCCTCATTTTTGTCTTTATAGCCTCCTTTTTTTTTTTTTCCTCTCTGATGGTTTTTTCCCCTTTAGTTGAGAGATCCCCATTGAACGCTGTGCTCTGGCCTCAGCCTCCCTCCCCCCATTTTTTTTCTTAGTTTCTCTTCCTTCTTACCTTTCATCTTTCTATATTCTCACTTACTTCCTTCTCTGACTCGTAAATTTCTCCCTTCAGCTCCCCCTGGCATGTGGAATTATGTAGGTATTTATACTGTTTCATAATACAAAAAAGATTAAGAATGGTATAGTGAGCATTGCTGTCTTCTTCACTCAGCTTATCAAGAAGCACCTCACAACATAGTTGAGGTCCTGTCCCCAACGACATCCCCCTTACCGCCCACCTTGGTAACTACTGTCTTACCCTCTGTTACTCTTTCTATCCTGCTCGCCTTGAGCAGAAAGACAGTGCTGTCCCCTGAACTCAGCCTCTCCTAATTCCTGCCTTCGCCTGGCTGCCGGAGGCTAAGGCTGGTCGCAGGGCACAAGACGGGGGTGGGGGGTGGTGGGGAGGCAGAGGGGTGTCTTAGTCCTCTAGTGCTTTCATGCTCCACCCCTGGTAGGAGCTGCTGTAACAGAAATACCCAAGTGAATGGCTTTAACAAAAAGAAATTTATTTCTTCACGGTAAAGTAGGCTAAAAGCCCAAATTCAGGGTCAGTTAGCTCCAGGAGAAGGCTTTCTCTCTCCATCAGCCTTCTCATCAATTTTCCCCAGACTAGGAGCTTCTCTGCGCAGGGACTCCATGTTCTTTGGATGTGCTTGGCTCCAGGCACTGCTTTCTTGGTGGTATAAGGTTCCCCACTCTCTGCTTCCTTCCCTTTCCTTTTATCTCTTGTAAGATAAAAGGTGGTGCAGGCCACACCCCAGGGAAACTTCCTTTGCTTTGGATCAGGGATCAGGGATGTGACCTTAGTAAGGGTGTTACAATTCCACCCTAATCCTCTTTAACATAAAATTACAATCACAAAATGGAGGACAACCACACAATACTGGGAACCATGGCCTAACCAAGTTGACACATATTTGGGGGGGCACAATTCAATCCATAATGACAAGGGTATGAAATGAGAGGACTACCCCTACTGCGGTCAGGTGGGAGTCGAGGTCAGGGTAGTTCGGCAGGGGTAGCTCTTTCACTATGGAACATGCTGACTTCCTCCCCCTTTGAGAATTGTGTTTTATTCTGATGATCTTCTCTGGCATTTTTTATATATCTGAATAGGAAATGGTTGTTATATGTTCAATGAACTTTTACTAAGGACCTTCTCAATGCCCAGCGCTGTGCTTAACATGGGGCAGTAGACTCACCCCTATCCCCGGCTCCCTATTGCCTTTTTTGTTTGTTTGTTTAAATTTATTGATCAGCTCCATTATACTTTAAAATACATTTTTATATAAATCATTATCTACATCAGAAGGGAATATGTGTCAATGCTAGGTAATTTGTATTATATTATACTTTCTGCTTCTTAGTATGTTTGAAAAATTTCACATACAATCTAAGAGCTTGGACCAGAGGCAGAGAGACCTGGGCTAGAATCCAGCTCAGCCACTTATTGGCTGGGTGACCTTACCAAGTTACTTAGTTTGTCTAAGCCTAGGTTTTTCAATCTGTAAAAAAATAATAGTACTACTTCCCAAAGTGTTTTATGAGATAATACTTATGAAGTGCTCACTGAAGTACCTGACACACCAATCCTGTCTAGTCCTAGTTGCTGATTTTTCAGAATGGCTATTTTTCCGAAGTAGATTGCCAGGCTTTTCTTCCAAGGGACCTCTGGGTAGACTTGAACCTCCAACCTTGTGGTTAGCAGCCGAGCTTGCTAATCATTTACATCACCCGGAGACTCCTGGCACATAATTACCACTAAATTAATGTTAGCGATTCTAACATAGCATTTTAAGCTCAGACCATTAAGTTGAGATGTAATTTATTTTAAAATATTTATATTTAGGATGGAACATAGAGTTCAATGGCTGTGTAATTGGTATTGCAGCTCAGAAATGAGAGGCATAGGAGAAGGGAGAAACATTCTCTGAACCTGCGCGCATAGGATCCAAGCACTTGTGAAATGGCCCCTGGAGGAGGTGTCGTCTGTGAAAATCAGGTTGCTACAGAGGAGGCTGAAATCCCCACTTCTCATGGCCCTGTTTTCACTGCTGGTCCACTCTACGTGGCTGTCTTAAACTCAGCTCCAGCTTTCTTTTTTGTGGGGGTAGGAGAAGGGGGGCTGCCGCCATTCTGTTAGTCAAATCTTCCCTCCTGTTAGACAGCGTGTGATTAAATGTGTCACTAATCTTCACGGGCAGGTCAGAAGACTCTGTAAACGCTTAAGATCCTAACAGTAGGATGGAGTTCTCAAAATAAGCTGAGCTGATTGGTCAGAAAAACAAGATGATTGAAGAGCAAAATATTTTGCTCTGTCAGTGGTTACTACCCCATTGATTTTCCTTGAGTCATGGATTGAGTAGCCTCAGCTCTGTCTCTGGAATATAGAGGGAAAAATGCCTAACCCTTTAAAAAACAAACAGAATTGGGTCATATTGTACATTACTTTTGTGTTCTGCTTTTTTTCTTCAAGTAATTTTATAATGAAGATGACAGTGATGATGATAAAGATAACACCTACTTTACGAATAATCATTTTCCTTCTACAAAATGCTTTCATTTTTTTTTTTAATCTCAGTTCATCTTCAAAAAAGCTGATGTTCAAAAGTTTTCATTACTTTGCTCATTAAGGGAGACTTAGTTTTTCTAATAAATTCCTTAAATGCATTCTTTTCTTTTTGTGCTAATTATATGAAAACTGTGAAGGATTTAAAATTCATTGGGAAGATAATGATAAAATCAGTTTTTACATATTTCCTTGCTTCTCAGTGCTGTTGATGGAAACATTCTTACTGGAAAGTTCTGGCCCTTTTTTTAAATTGTTCATTGATGAATGCTTACTGATAACTCTGGAAATTCTATCACAAAGTTTAATATTGACTTTCAACCCCTTTAAAAATTGAAATTTGTATATTCTAAGTAAAATTCCAATAGTCTGGATTATGGGATACTTACAATATTTTTAAATACACGGTTACATGAAACACATAAACACTGATAAATGGCCTATGATATTATAAGCAGTACACTATTAGCTTTAGTATGACACATCAATGATGAATTTTTGCCAATTAAACCAGAACGTGCTAATATTTAGCTCATACGACTTTCTCTCATGATGATTTCAGCCTATTCCACTCAATCTAATAAGATTATTATTCTTTTATATTGTTTTATGCACACACACACACGCATAACCTTGTTTCCCAAACACCTACTGTAATGTTGAACTTAGAGAAGAGACGTAATGAATCCTTCTTAACTGGCTGTGTAGGGTAGTTTTTCTGTATATGCTATTTGGGGGAGTGTGCAGGGGAATGGAGTTAGAGCCTTTACTTTCAAACAGTTGTGGTTACCCTGAACCCTTAGTTAACAGGCACTTTTCTTTTACTGTATTAAAGAGATATTTACCATGAGTAAATTGTTTCTTCCAATTTTATTCTCCCAGTTTTCTCTGTGTTGCTGTCTCTCTCTCTCTCACACACACACATACACAGTCCTGGAAAATGTTTCTTTGGGGTGCAGCAGCACCTGAGTTTGCCCGGGAGAGAGGGTTTCGGAAAGAGGAAAAGTGTTATGTTGTCTAAAAGGGACGTAGTTGTCCTCCCATCTTCCTTCACCTGAGTACTGTTGTGAACAGCACTGATGGAAGGACCCTGTATTGCAGTGAGGGGTATGGACTTCACCCTAGAAAAGCTGGGGGACTTTCTTTTCTCTGTGACTTTGTATATGAAGGATATGAGTTAATATTTGAGGAAAAGTAGTTTGCTCATTGTCGTGTAAGTAGTTTAGCGGTAACAACCAGTTTCCTTGAAAATATCCTGAAGTACTACTGAACATAATAATCATTGTTGGTGGAACTCGCTATTAGTGCCATGTGCTGAAATCTGTGTCACTTAAAAAACAGTATAGTGAGGATGATGTATATAATCGCTTCTCAGTTCTTATATGTATAATTTTATTTATTGAACTCCATGTGATCTATCATTATTTTCGTTTAAAAGAAAGCAATCTTTTGAGCTGGTTTATTTGTTTTGTTATTTATAAAAAAAAGTATCTTTATGCACTTTTATTGTTGAAATTAAAAATTGAAATAGTATCATTCTGGTTACTATTATTTCAATTGTAACATCTTAGATTACTTAATTTAATGTTTATGTATATTCATTCCACATAATTGCTTTACCTCCCCTCCCCCCCCACCAGAAATGAAGGCCTATTGGTAATTTTATTTGGAATCTGTTTTAAAATCAAACTAAATGTAAATGTTTCACACTTTCACTGATTCTTGATCTTATTACCTCTCTATGTTAAATCATCCAGTAGTTTTTATAATTTAAATCTCATACGTCAATAAGACTTGTTTGCCTTGCATTTCTGGGAATTGTAATTGTGCTTAATCTAGTCTTCAAGGGTTGCTGTGAAGATAGCTTCAGGAAGAGAGAAGTTCCTGGGTAACTGCACATGACCGTTTGTGACTTTTCAAGGTGATGCTGCCTTCCCTCCATGAACCCGGCCGCAGTTACCCAGGATGTGCTTAGTTTCTTTAGAGGTGTTTTCAGGACAGATTTCCAAATGGGGGCGGGGGCCACAGCAATCAGTGTCATGTAATGGAAAGAATAGAAAACTGAGGCTATGGAGACACCTGTGTAATCCAAGTATTTATTAGGTTTCTACTCTGAACTGTAGGAGATTCAGTAAAACCTATGGAATTGTTGGGGAGAAGAACCACGGACACTTTAAAAAGTCATGTCACAATATGGATTCACACAGAATAAATGTAAGTAGTCAGCCAGAAGGTCCTATACCAGTTGCCACTGAGTGGACGTTAATTCATGGCGACTCCATGTGTGCGCTTTAGGGTTTTTCAATGGCTGATTTTTTTTGGAAGTAGGTTGCCAGGCCTTTCTCCCGAGGTGCCTCTGGATGGACTTGAACCTCTGTCCTTTCAGTGAGCAGCCAAGCACGTTAACCATTTGCATCATCCAGAGACTCCATTAGGTACTACAGAAGGTGGGAAATGTTTGTGAACTGGGAAATTGTTCTAATTTTTTCCTAGATAGCTAGAAACTCCTATTCCTATATAGGACTCCAGAATTTCTGTAAAATATATGGCCAAAAGAAAGATGGATAAGAATTTATTTGTATGCTTATATACTTAAAAAATTAGAAATTCGTATATTGATAGGAGTTTTGCATTCATTCAAATACACAGATTATTTCTTCTTTTTAGCCAAGTACTGCTCACTATTTGGGGATGGGACCTTCCCAGAAGTAGAAATGCCTAAAGGAGACTCTCATTAGCCATCAAGTGTCCACAAACGTTTATTTTGTGTGTGTGTCTAGGAAGCAGAGACTCTGCAATAACATCTACTGAAACAGGTATTTTTAATGATTGATGGAGGAGGTAAATATTGACTGAGGTCAAACAAAGATAAGGCCAATACATTTCAGGTCACTTCTGTTCTTTTTCCCAGAGTCCTCCATCTGTCACAGATGTTCTAAAAAGATATGCCTTTTGTGGATGCAGGCACCTACAAATTAAAAATATATGTATTTTAATGATGAACTTAAAGTACTGTATAAATACTTAAATATCAGTCTTGCTGATTTGTTAACGCATAACTGGAAGATGATGCTATCCTACATAAATAAAGTGACGTGTATCCAATGGCCCCAGCTTCCCCTTTCTACACTCTTTTCTCCCCTCTTTGGTGCTGCTGTGGGGACTGGATGACCACTGGACACCTCTGCCCCAGTGTGAAAACCAATTCTCAAGAAACAATACAACTTTAATCTATTGCCATGAATTTACATCATTATTTACTACACTGTTTTCTGCCATATCTCTAGTTTTAGCATAAAAGATTTTTACCAGAGGAATTTGAGTCTTGGTATGGAAGTGGAGACATGTAACTTTTTTTGGAGAAAATAATATCTTTGAAATGATAACACTTAGGTGCTCCCCTGATCTTCTGTGTCTTAGGTATGTCTTGTTTATCAGGAGACATAAACATACATATATATATGTTGTCCTTGGAAACTCTATTTGGCAGTTCTACTCTGTCCTGTAGGGTCGCTATGAGTTGGAGTCGACTCAATGAAAGGGTTTGGTTTTGTTGTTAGGGGCCGTCAAGTCGATTTTTGACACCTAATGACCCCATGTGACAGAGTAGAACTGCCCCACAGGGTTTTCTAGGCTGTAAAGGGAGCGGATCACCAGGTCTTTCTCCTGTGGAGCCACTAGGTGGATTTGAACTGCCAACCTTTTCGTTAGTAGCCAAGTGCTTAACTGTTGTGCCACCTGGGCTCCTCAATATAAATATACCTATGTATGTATATATGTATGTATATGTGTGTGTATATATACACACACACCTATGTATATCGGAAATACCCCCAACAAACTCAGAAAGATTGAATATTGAGTGAGTTCAGAAGTTCAGATGGGAAGAGCAACATTTGATGCAACATGCAGGCTTTTTTTAAATTAAAAATATACTTTTTATTTTATTTATTTTGTTTTCGTGGACATTTGAGCATTAAAATCTAACATCTGTTGCAAGTAGACGAATTAGTGAGGTAGAATAAAAGTAGTGCAGGCATATCACTGAGATGTAAAAAATACGTTAAGGAGGATGTACAGGAGAAAATTACAAAAGTGAGCTGGGCAGGATAATGAAGACACTAATTGGAGATTATCTGAAAGTAAAAGGTCCACACTACCCCTCGGGGAAAGGAACTGCCAGCTGAGGAGCAGCCAGTGAGAACAGCACAACTAATGTTACCTTTTAAGAACAGTGATGGGGACCAGGGCAGTTCTTTTACTTAAAGAGAAAACGAAGCAAGAAATTGGAGAAGGATGAAAGAAAATCTATATGATAAGCGCTAACCAGGGTGTTCACATTGCAATTTCTGATGAAACTAATTATATATATGTATATCCTGTTATTGCCTCTCATTACCAAAAGGGCTGGGAAATATTTTTGGAGGATACAGGGAGGGGAGAATCACTCCTGAAAAACTGCCAAAGTAATGTTTCAAATTCAGAGCAGAATTTTTTTCATAATTGTTTCTTGCCGCTGAGTTACTGGAAAGGTATTTGTGTTGTATTTAGAGGCTACTACACTGATGGTGGTCAAATAAATTTCTACTGGAAAGTAAACCAGAAAAACTACATAAAAAAAAAACTGCATGGTTATGGAAAAATACATTTTATTAAGCCTTTTTAACCCATCAAATTAAGTACTGGCCTTCATCATACCTTGAAAATGTTGGTGCTGTATTTTCTTAGTTTTTTTAGGTGCTCAGTGGAAACCCTGGTGGCGAAGTGGTTAGGTACTACCACTGCTAACCAAAGGGTTGGCAGTTCGAATCCACCAAGTGCTCCTCAGAAACTCTGTGGGGCAGTTCTGCTCTGTCCTATAGGGTTGCTATGAGTCGGAATCGACTCGACAGCACTGGGTTTGGTTTTTTTGGTTTTGGCAGGTGCTCAGTAAGTGTTTGCCTATGAGTGAGCATATGTATCAGCTCTACCCTAGATAAAAATCTCCCCTCCCAGCCATCATGTGGTCAGGCAAAAGCTGCTTTCACGGCTCAGGCTGTGGTGCTGACCACTTCAAGATGGGTACCATCGTTTGTCCCATGTATTAACCCGTTCTCATATTATGCTTTTCAGTGAAATGTTCATCCTAAGATCACAACAACCATTGGTGTCCCTGGAGAAACTCATCTGGATGTATTCTGTCAGTGGGCTTGTCTTCCTTCACGAAATATGCTTTCATAGTGTGTATTTCAGGGAATCAGAAATTTTTTGTCTGGTGAGAGAATCCCTAGTTCAGAAATGTTGTTGTTGTGTGCTGTGGAGTGGATTCCGACTCGTAACCACCCCATGTGACAGGTTTTCTTGGCAGTAATCTTTATGGAAGCAGGCTACCATGTCTTTCCTCCCACAGAGCCTTCGGGTGGGTTTGAATCACTGACCTTTTGGTTAGTAGTCAAGCGCTTAAATGTTGCACCACCAGAGCTCCTTAGTTTGGAAATATAAGTCAGCAAGTCCTTTCTAGCTGACCTTCAGCTGAGGGAAGGACAAAAGAAGTGCTGATCTGTTATAGCCACATTCTCAAGGAGTTGGATGAGGGCACCCCTCCCAGTCACCTGGAGGTCGCCTCTTGTTCTGCATGACACCACTGGAGACCCTGAAGCCGTGATATAAGAGCAGAGGGGCTTCCAGAACACAGTACTTTTGTTCTTCTGCTGAAATCAGTGTGGATCTCATAGGTCCTGTGTCAGTGATAGCAGCTTTCAGTGCTACAAGGCTGAGGTGGCACTTGGGTGTGTGACACTGAGAATTGGTGCCCACTTGGTGTACATGTTGGAAAGTCGCTGTGGCTCAATGGGCTACCATAGGTAGTATCAGGAAGGTGGGCAATGGGTGCTGTCAGCTGGTGGGTTTTAACCAGGTAGGGTGTCACCTTAGCAATGCGTAAAGAAGAAAAGAGTCACCTGCCTGATGCTCAGAGATTCTGAGGTTGAGGACTGGACATCGAGTTAAAACAAACAAAAAATCTACAGGTGAGTCCTAAAACCCAAACCCACTGCTGTCGAGTTGATTCCGACTCATATTGACCCTATAGAATGGAGTAGAACTGCCCTGAGCTCTTAACCACTGCACCACCACGGCTCTGTAGGTGATTTGGAGCCCTGGTGGTGCAGTGGTTAAGCATTTGGCTGCTAACCAAAAGACCAGAAGTTTGAATCCACCAGCCGCTCCTTGGAAACCCTATGGGACAGTTCTACTCTGCCCTGTAGGGTTGCAATGACTCAGATTTGACTCGACGACAGTGGGTAAACAGGTACGATATAGGTGATTCTGATGTTGTCCCCCAATTGAATCACTAGAAAATTACTTTGGTTCCCAGAAAATTACCTCTTTTCCATAATAATTATAATAGGCTGTGGTTGGTTTTCAGCGTAAAGCATCCTTAGAAGCAGCAGTATTATTTGATCGACTTGGGGGAAGCATGTTATGGTGCAAGAGCAGAGACTCCGGAGGCAATCCAGCAAGGACTCTTCAAGGGAAGCCAGGAAACTTTGAAATCAGTGGCAACGACAACAGTAGCAACACCTGAACAGTGATGTCCCCAAATCAGAAATCTCAGTAGAATGTGTGTTTGTAAGGTTGTCAGTTAATTGCACAGAGAAATTAACAGGGGATGGAGCCAAAGTGGGAGGGAACTATCATAAAGCATAACCTCTTTCAAGGGTGCAGAAAAGCAGGTCCTGTTTGATAGCAGGGCCAGTAACATCCACGAGGAGACAATCTTAACTATGACTGGGCAGCGGTGATAACAGAATGTGGGCCCTCCTCTGCGGTGACTGAAAATTTCGTTCAAGTTTCCTTTCCTTTCCATTGGTTTCATTCTGCTTTGTTAGAGAAGGTCTCAGGCCTTCAACTACATGGATATGAAATTCAAATCTAGAAAAGCATATTATTAAAATCCCAGACTTTCCTTGGGGTATTAATCTGTCTAGTTAAGGAAGATTTTTTTTTTTTATTTGTTTCTTTCCCATACTAGTAGGTAATTAGATATAAAATGCAAGAAAAAATCCCTACATGAGTGCCTTCTGGCAAGAATGTGTGACCTGCTCCCGTAGAAACGTGTCTCTGATCACAGAAACAATGACAAAGCGTAGTTCTGATAAAGAGGGATTCTTTGCCACATGCCTAGGGTTTAATCTTTTCTCTCCCCCACTCTGAACCCTGAGGCAATTCTCTCTAGCATTGTCAGCCATGTCAGTTTTCCTGGTATGTCTCAAAATATCTATAAAATATTGATTAAAATAGACACTATGAAACTATGAAAGGAATGTTTTGTCTTTCTGCTGTCTGCGTCCTATTCCTGGAATTGCATTTGAAGTGAATACGGTATTCCAATCTACTGTAGTTATCCTTGCTAGATGCAGATGAATATCTTTGTCACACTGGATGGCGTCTCATGGACTGCTGGGTCCTGCTCTGTCATGGAAGAATCTTCTGGGCTGGAGAAAACCAATGAAATGCTTCTGAAATATTTGTGGTGTCTCTCAGAGGTAAACTTCATGACAGAAATAAAGCCAGAGAGGGCCATTGTAAAAAAAAAAGAAAACTAACCAGGGTAAGAAGACTATCATATAAAAAAAAACAAATGACATGAAAGCCACCAAGCCCTCTCATCATCTTTTTATGAGCAGAAATGAGTATGTGGGACACCACTTAATTAAGAAGCATTCATTATCTCTTTTTATCACGCTTCTTTCCTGCCTTGTTCATTGCTCATTGCCTCAGGTCTAAGCCCCTTCTGGAGATTTTAGGGAATCATTAAATAATATTCCTGTCCTTTCTCTCAAGTTTGCAGGCAGTTGAGAAATATGATACCAGATAGACAGAGAAACAGAAATGCCAGCTTCATTACCATTAAAGCTGATTGGAAAAGTCAGTGGTTAGATATTCGGCCACAAAGGGCTTTCTGGTATTTCTGCCTCAATCAGACATGACTCACCCTCAGAGCCCCAGTGAAGGCTGCCAACTCATAGAGGCAGAGTCTGTCCAGGAAACGAGCCACCCCCAGAGAGCAGATGAGGAGGCACCCTCCGTGTTAGCAGGCAGATCCAAAAGAGAGGCCGGAGGCTCTGGGCTGAGAATATTTCATTTCTTCTCCCAAACTCTCCATGCTGATAGCTCAGAGACACGAGTGAGGGAGAAGGAAGAAGCTGAGAATGCCATACACAAATTTTACGCCCCTGAGAAATAAAGTGGGTGTCTCATTTCTTCTATGGGGATATTAGAAGTGGGGAATGTCCTTTACCCTTAAAACCCCTTTGCCCCACTTCCACAGCCCTCTGTTATGAACCATGGGCTTATCTTGCTACTCCCTGAGCCCAGCTGCTTAGTCGAGACAGTCCTTCTTAGGGCTCTGTGCCCTTTTCCATAGCTCACCCAGCACTGACGTTCTTCCCCTTCACCCTCTCCCCAGGCATTCTTTAGGCCTCCCTTCCCCAGAACTCTCCTGTGGAGTTAGACCTGATGATTTTCCTTTTCTCCGTGAATACCTTTTGTATTTATTGTATGCCCCATACAATGAGTACTATAAAATAGTTCTCATTTTCTAAACCTCTGTATGATTTACCCTCTTATTACATTCGTTCTGGCTTCTCTCATCCTTCATTTGGTGTTTTTCACTTGTTGTTACATGTGTGGATTTCTTATACCTCCTGAATTAGATTGTAAGGTTATTGTGGACAGAATTGGCTTCCTTTATACATCTTTTGTACCCTCTCCTGGGGCCAATCTAATGTATCCAAAACAAAAACCAAACCCAGTGCTGTCAAGTTGATTCTGACTCATAGCGACCCTGTAGAACAGAGTAGAACTGCCCCATAGAGTTTCCAAGGAGCACCTGGCAGATTCAAACTGCTGACCCTTTGGTTAGCAGCCATAGCACTTAACCACTGCACCACCAGCGTTTCCAATCTAATGTATATATAAAAAAAAAAAGCACAGTGTTTATGTGGATTGTAGGTGTGTCTTACCCTGGGTTGCCCTGGTAACCCCTAGGTGGGTTAGAAAACAGAGTCTGAGGCAAAACTTAGATGTTAAGGCTTTGTTAGGAGATCGAATTCTAGGGCAGCAATAGCGAAGGAACAGGGGAACCAAGACAAATAAAAGGTAGTATGTTATCAAGCTGGCCATAGCTTCTCAAGAAAACACAGTTGGTTCTCTGTGACATACTGTGTAGTCTTGGAGACATGTCTTTGAAGCCATTGTACCTCACAGCAGTCTGTCAGGTGGAGGAAAGGAAAGGAATTTATATTCTAGCTCCTTTGTGTCTCCTACCTCTCATTGGTCAAGGTACACTCCACTGGTTTTAAGTTCCCTGATTCCAGGGATGTTACTCAGCCCCTCTGGTCAGTGTCTGGGCAAACCAGATCCTATAGCCTACAGCACGCAGCTTCATCTAAATCTGAAAGTGGGGGGAGGGGCCAAGCCTCCATGGGGACACTTTAGTTGGGCTAGGGTGCCAGAGCTGCTGTAGGTCCTGTCACATGGGTGTGATGGAGGGTTAGCCAAGCATCTGTCATTCCAGGAAGGCTGAAGCAGTTGTGGTGTTAGGAGACAAGATGGCAGCATGGCTCAAAGTGGCAGGGACTTTCCATTGACCTTTAAGTAAGAAGCCAGAGGAACAGTTTGGGGAGGGGAAAGTAAACCTGAGAAAGCCATACGTTGGGTCTGATATAAAGCCAAACCCATTGCCATTGAGTAGATTCCAACTCACAGCAACCCTGTAGGACCGAGTAGAACTGCCTCACAGGGTCTGATATAACCTGAAAAAAAACAAACTTTTTACCATGGAAACCCTATTCATAGAGACCCTATATGGTCTGACATAACAACCAATAAATAGATATTGGCTGAAAAATTAAATATAACAAATGTTTAATAATTCTTTATTCACTTTTGTTGGCTAATTGCCCCCTATGTTCCTAGCTTACTGGTATTTATTGGGGGGCAAAAAGAACACCTGTTTAATTCAGAAGAGAGATTTAGGAATCAATTCAGACTAATTAAGTATTGAAGGATCAGAATAAAGAGAGAATAAAAATATGTATGCTTGAGGGAATTAATCAAGGAGGGCCTCCTGGTGGAGATGAGTTTTGAGTCATCTTTTGAAGGCTCTGCTCTAACGGTAGGGTGAAAGGTCTCATGGAATCTTAGAATCTGAGCAAAATGCTCAGATTTGGGGGTAGATTTTACACATCCACTGTGATAGTCATAGGCACATCATTTTCTAAAATGTGGGAACAATTTAGAAAATTGCTATTTGTACTTTGACTGATACTCCAAACTTTGGCAAAATCCAAAGGTGTTTTTTGCCTTTGAGGTTGGAAAAATTAAACTTGGTGGTATTCAGTATTGGCAGAGAAGTTGAGAAACTGATTTTCTTATATTCTTAGTGGAAGTATAAATCACTACAGTCTTTTTGGAGGTCAATTTGTTAAAGTTTTATCAAAATTTAAAATGCAAATAGATTTTTTATCCCAAAAGTCCATTTTTGGGAATCTACATATTCACAAATATATTTACAAGATTGTCTATTGCAGTTTTGCTTCTAATAGTGAAAAATGAATTTAACTTAAATATTCGTCATTAGTGGAATGGATAACAAACTAAGGTAGATACATGCTGTGTAGCTCTTAAAAGATGTAGACCCATGTGTGCTGATAGGGAAAGATCTCGAGGTATGTTACATTGAAAAAGCAAGTTTTAAAATAGTGTGTATAGTATCATCCCACTTAGGGAACAAACAATAAAGAGCAAAACAAAAAAACAAAAAAAAAACCCTAAGGATTGAGACTTGAAAAGACCTTTTTCTTCTTACTGTGTTTGCTTCTTCATGTATAAACTTGTCTATATTTAGGGGGAAAAAAAAACCTCAAACATTTCATCCTTTAAATAAGAACCAAAATTCTCTCCCAGAAAGGGTCAGAGGAAATTTTTATGTTGAAGAAAGAAAAAATGGAAAGATAATTGGGAAGGAAGCCATAGGTAGTTCTGTATCAATGACATTTATCTCACGGAACATTTAGAGTGAGGAATTCTTTTTATGAGTTGAAGAAAAATATAAATGCCAACTGATTTAAAAAGGCGTTTTAGAGACTGAATTATTAGAAAGTTGGAAAAGAGTATCAAAAATTGGGATATAATAATTCAATTCATTGTGGAAGGAAAACTTTTTTTTTCCTTCCTTTTTTAATAGAGTAAGATTGAAAATGGCACAACAGTTTGTGCTCACTTGATTTTATGTGCACATTACCAAGTTTTACGTGGGCAATATAAAGGATTTTATACAAAGCGTTTTGTTCCATGGCCGATATTACAAATGGGCATTTTCCTTTGCTCACGCTATCTTAGGCACTGACCTTAGGCAGAAACTAAAATAAAAATAATCCATTTCAAGGATCTCAGAACAGCCGTTGTAAGAGCCCTTTCTCCATCCTGCCTGATAGGGGTCCAGCCCCTCCTTCTGTACTTGCTATGATGGGGAACTTACCTGTTCTCTTGGACAGCACTGCTTGCTAAAAAGTTCTTAGTACTTTACTGAGGTAAATTCTACCTCTGGGGAAAGTAATGAATGAGCTTTAAAAATTGATCAAGGCCCAGTCCCCAGCCCAGGCCAATTAAACCCCTGGGAGGAGGGGCCCAAGCATTAGCATGTTTCTTTTTTTCTGAAAGTGCCCCAGGTAGTTTCATGTGCAGTGAGGATTGCTAACCTCTCTATTCCTGGAAGCCCATCAAATTTTTAAGAGATCTTTCATGTTTCACCTTCACCTCTTCTCCAAGAAAATTATCCCCCTGTCCTCATACAAAGTGATTTTCAAGGTTTTAATGGTCTGTGTGATGAATATCAATTTATACTGAAAACACGACAACAGGGCTCTTTTTTTTTTTAACCTTTTTTCATTGCACTTTAAGTGAAAGTTTACAAATTGTGTCAGTCTTTCATACAAAAACTTATACACACCTTGCTATGTACTTCTAGCTGCTCTCCCCCAAGACAGCATACTCCTCCTCTCTACCCTGTATTCCCTGTGTCCATTCAGCCAGCTCCTGTCAGCAGCTGCCTTCTCATCTTCCCTCCAGACAGGAGCTGCCCACGTAGTCTCATGTGTCTACTTGAGCCAAGAAGTTCACTCCTCACCAGTATCGTTTTCTGTCTTATAGTCCAGTCCAATCCCTGTCTGAAGAGTTGGCTTTGGAAATGGTTCCAGTATTGGGCTAACAAAAGGTCCAGGGACCATGACCTCCAGGGTCCTTTTATCTCTGTCAGACCATTAAGTCCGGTCTGTTTACGAGAATGTGAGGTCTGCATCCCACTGTTCTCCTGCTCCATCAGGGATTCCCTGTTGTGTTCAACAGGGCTCTTCTTAAGAAGAAACATGGTGAGATGCAATTGTGGGGAATAAAATTGTATTACAGTAGAACAGAACAAAATTTAATTATGGGCTATTTAGTACATACACATGAGTTTATATTTTTGTATTTATACTTCGTTGAAGCTTGTTAACATGAAAATTCAGGGTGTACTCATTGCATCAGCTGGACTAAAATGCAACCTAAGAATATGGATTTGGGGGTCTCTTGAGTCAAGAATCTATGTATGGAGCAGGTCTTCATGAACCTGTCTCTGCTTTTTAATGTCTCAAGCCAACCTCTCTGTTACTTTTTATAATGATTTAAAAACAAATCCAAGGCAGTGGCAGAAATAAGCCCAAAGGTGGGACATTTATACCTGGCTTAATTTAGAAGGAAGTGAACCGGTCTAAAATGCAGCCTTTTGAAAAGAAAGATATAATAGTCAGAATATAAATTTTTTGGCTTTTAGTTTAGGAGTGAGAACCAGAAATTATGATAAAGAGAGTGTTAGAACCTAGGTTTCCTTAAAAGATCTCTGCATATTATTTTATCTTGCAAATCAAGGCAAACATAGCCTTGTGTTCACAGTTTCTATGGGGTGTGAAGATTTTTTGCCTGGGGAAATGTTTTTAAGTTGAATTTCTTACCACTAAAATCAGAGTCCATCGCAGGTCACCCGTAAGGGATTGCCCAAATCCCTGGGGGATGGAGGGTGAGGCACTGTGCGGGGAACTGGGATGAAGATGGGATGGCCTGGTCCTCAGGTGTGGTGCCTGGGGGCTGGTGTGACCTGAGAGATGCTGTCAGAGATGAAAATGGTCTTGGAGTCTGACCCAGTCGTTGATCCAGAGAGGTTCTGCAGGGAGGCAGCTCTAAATATAAGTCAACAAGGGGTGTCAGAGCAGATGGGGAAGCTTGGGGAGGAGGTGCTGGGGAGGAACCCCAGTGTTTAGTATAAAAGTATGGTTGTAGCCAGCTGTTTGTAGGAGAATGCTGTGAAGGACGTTGAGCTGATTGTAGAGAGAAAGTTGTCAGTTGACCTTACTCTCTTTTTTCATGTTAACCGGCCAGTTGCTGGTTAACTCAGAGCGACTCCATGTGTGTAGAGTAGAACTGCTCTTTAGGGTTTTCATGACTGTGACCTTTTGGAAGCAGATCACCAGGACTTTTTTCCTGAGGTACCTCTGGGTGGCTTCAAACTGCCAACCTTTCCGTTAGTAACTGAGCCCTTAGCCATTTGCGCCACCAGGGAATCCTTACAAGGAATAGAAATTATTTCACCCATTTCCACTGAGAAAAAATTGTCAATGTTGCTTCTTTTAAGCTGAAATGGTAATAGTGGTCAGTGGTCTGGATATCATACTTTTTCACAGTTGACATTTCTCTTAATATTCTGCACATGCCATTCATAACCTTGTTCTTAAATTCCAGCCTGGTCTCCATTCTCTGCCCAAAGTGGGCCTTGTTGTACTGGCGCATCTCCTACTCCTTGTCCACCTTCTTGGTAGGTGCTTGGCATCTCCACTCATCACAAGCAGCTCTTGGACCATGTCACACCTTTCCTTTCTCAGCCCCCAGAGTGCTTCATTTGTCTAATTACATTCCGCAGTGCCTTGTGGAGGTGGGGGAGGAGGTGACAAAGAGCTGAGAAGGGCTGGCCTGTGACAGCCACCACACACAGTCATCTCAGTTACCTTGAGAACATTCTTTCTGAATGGGGGTTGGCTCCATTCTTTTTCCTTCTAATCCCTTCCAGAGAGTGCTGAGCCTTGGGGAGTAATGAAACCCTGTGCTCTGTGGCCCCTTTCCAGCTGGGTGCAGTTCCAACATGCACTCAAAGCCAGCACTAATTATGTTCAAGGCTTCTTATTAATAACACAGAGTAAAGACATATGTGAGCTAATATCAAATATTAATTTTCTCAAACAAGAGGGCTTGGCTGTGTTGTTGTGGATGTGACATTGTCTCTATATGTGCAGACACTGACAGAGCCTCGCGTGTCAGGAGGGATGATGGTGCCCTCTGGCAGGAAGCGTCCTATTTCCTCGGACAGCTTTTCCCACATTCTAGCTAAAAAGCCTGTGCCCAGCTTGGCAAACAGTGCAAAACCTCATGGATTTGAACAGCACGCATAGAAAATCTGTGATTGTTCTACAGCGCTGTAACAGGTTTGTTTTTACATTTTCCGTTTTTCCTAGATAAATCAGTGTATAAACTACTTCGTGAGTGTGGTCTACTTTAAGCCTATGTAAGCCATGTTGGGCAGTTAGAAAATATCAATTCCAAACATACAAATGATCTATATTCTGCCTAGCGTAGTACCTGCACTTCTTAAAAGCTGATTAATGAATTATTACAATCATCAAAGCAAACTTCTAAGTTTCTCTTTGGGGTCACACATAAAAATTTGTTACTATGTTACTGAATTGTGCATTTATAAATTGTTGAACTGGTGAAGGTTTTATTGTAAATATTTTCATCTAAATAAAAAATATTTTAAAAATGTATTGTTGATTATAGTTAAAAGTGATAAAATCACTTCATTAAAAATATTTTCTTATCAGTTTCCTATCAATCATATCAATGTGTCAATTTATCTCAGTTTGGGGAGATTCATTATATATTACATCAGTGGTCATGGACTTTGGCTTTACATTAGAATCACCTAGGGAGCCCCACCCAAGACCCAATTAAATCATAATTTCTGGGTTTGCGAATCTGCAGTTTTAATTTTTTCTAGTATTTTCATTGAGGTATAATTAATTGCACCTGCTTAAAGTAGACAACTTGATAAGTTTTGACATACGTATGTGCCCGTGAAACCATCACCATGATCAAGATCATGAACATAGCACCTGTAGTTTTCAAAGCTGCTCAGGTGACTCCTAAGGGCCACCAGGGCTGAGAACTACTGGGGCAGAGTCCCAATATCATGAGCTGGTTAAGGCATATAAATTGTAGCTGTTCTTCCCATCTATGGGAAACAACATCAATGAAAGCAGTTATTCATAATTTCACAATCTAGCCCACTGTCTCTTTCAGCAGCGTGATGTGACCGTGTAAGACCAAAGGGAACATCATCATTTCTTAGGTCGGCCTGTCAATGTTTCCTTTAAGCTCCCTCTTACTGTCCTCGGAGGAATTGTGTTCACACATGGCCTGGGGTTGAGGACCAATTTATCCATCTGTCCTGATCTGATATGGTCCCTGGAAAATTCAAGCTTTTAACAATAGTCTGGGTTCAGAGTCAGCCAATGCCTATGATCCCACATAATCAGGCAGACTAGTCATTAACAAACCACAGATGAATAGCAAGTGGTGAAGGTAGGGCTGCGATGGGAGAAGGTGGGAACCAAGAGAGAATGTAAACTAGTGCTGCTGAGCAGGCCGTCTGCCTGGAGTCCTCTCAGTGCAACTGATCACAAATCCAGATGAGGGAAATGCAATTTTATAACGGGAGAATGCACTGAGTATCAACTGCCTAAGAGTTTTACTGGTTAATTTTCAGCCATTATATGATGGCACTAGTAAAATAGTGCATTTTTAGAAAATGATATAAAAAGTGAGCCAGTTGGAATAATGTTGTTGTCATTAGCTGTTGTCAAGTTGGCCCCCTGACTCACAGGATCCTGACTCATGTACAATGGGATTGGTCCCTTGTGATCCATAGGCATTTCATTGGCTGATTCTTTTTAAAGTAATTTGCCAGGCTTTTCTTCCTACTCTGTCTTAGTGTGGAAACTCTGCTGAAACCTGTTCAGCATCGTAGCAGCATGAAAGCCTCCACTGACACATGGGTGGTGTCTGTGCTTGAGGTGCACTGGCCGGGAATTGAACCTGGGTTTCCTGCGTGGGAGGCAAGAATTCTACCACAGACCCACCACTGCCCGCAGAATAACATTAATACCCAATATTAGAGAATTGGGTAAATAAATGTGGTTTCTTTATATGATGGAATATTACACAGACACTAAAACTGATTTTGTAGAATATTGAATAACTTGGGGGAAACATTTATTGTCTATAGTTAAATGAGAACAGCAGATTATTAAATCAGTGTGTGCTGTATGATATCAGTTCTATTTTGAAAAAAGTATATGCAGACGTGTGTATATATGTATATATATATACAGGAAAAATATAAGATTTGGAAGACATATACTAACCACCAGCAATTATTACTTCTGGCGGTGGAATACATTTAAGTTTAATATTTTTATTTTTTCATATTTTGTAAAATGGTAACTTTTAATCAAAATAAATAAATATTATTAAAAAGCCAGCTGCAAAAAGTCCCCAAAATGAAAATAAAACTTGGTCCAGAACAATCCAGTCAAGATGAGGGAAGCATTTAAAAATCATTAGAGTCCCAGCTTCTCACATGGTGTGCATTGCCCAGTAGGCACACTCACTGAATGTTTGTTGACCGATGTGAATAAATGGCTGGAGCTAAGCAAAATAAACCCCTGCTCAAGTTGGAGCTAGTTCAATCGCCTTTCAGAGTCATCAGAGCAAATTTGTTTTGTTTTTTCTATTAAATTCAAGTTCGAGGTAACGAGGCATCTGTATTACTGGTGAAGTGTGTTAGCATTTCATTTCATTTTGACTGACTTCAAATGTGTGTAAGAAAGAGGACCCGGCCATACGTAAATAAGCAAGGCTTCTGCATATGGGCTGTTGCATAAATTCTTGCCCGTTTCAGAAAAACTTCAGTCTTAGGACTGTTCTCTGAGACATGGGAGAAGACAAGAACATGTGCATGGATCCCTTATCATGTTGAGGTAGTTTAAATTTCTGTCATGTACAGGATGTGCAGCTGAAGGGCAGTAGAAACTGCCTAAATGCCTGCATGTGTCCTTTACTCCCACCCGTTTGCACTGGCCCTTGACTCTGTTCTCCACGTTGGCCAATTGCAGCTTCGTTCTCTTCTTATGGCGTCTGTTTCCTCAGCCTACAAATTTGCTCCCATCTCCTCTGCCTTAAAATCTCCTTTGCTGCTCCCTAGAGTTACCATTCTGTCTCTCCACTTTCTTTCACTGCCAAAGTCTCAGTGAGGTTGTCAGAGTTTGCTGCCTGACCCCAACTGGAAGTGATTTCTCCCCTTTGTCTGCACTTCAGAGCATTTGTATAAGTCGCCCAAGTCCACGGTTGTTGGGCCAGGCATACCCCTGTCCTTGACACATTTCTTCCCTACCTCTGAGTTCCTGGGAACACAGGAGTTCCTCTGGGGACTGATTTCTGAGATTTTAGGAAATTTCTTCATTTAAGAAATCTGGAAAGCTTCGTAGAGGCACCTGACTTTTTCCTGCAACACTAAGTAGCCTGGTTTTTTTGTACATGCCTCACATCTGAAGATAACTGGCTTCTTAACTTTCATTAAGATTTATCTCTCCTCTAGCGGCTTCCCCTCCACCTCCCCACAAAGTTTTTTCTGTTTGTATGTGTAATTGTTGTTATTGTTAGTTGCAATCAAGTTGGCACCAACTCTTGATGACCTTATGTATAACAGAAAGAAACTTTGCCTGGCCCTGCGCCATCTTCATGATCACTGGGATGTTTGGGTCCATTGTTGTGGCTATTGTGTAGTGTCTTCCAACCAAGGGGACTCATCTTTCAGCAATACATAAAAGACAGTATTCTTTTGTGATCCATAGGGTTTCATTGGCTAATTTTTGAAAGCAGATCACCAGGCCTTTCTTCCTAGTCTGTCTTAGTCTGGAAGCCCTGTTGAAACCTGTCCACCATGGATGACCCTGCTGGTATTGAAATATCAGTGGCATAGCTTTCAGCATCATGGAAACATGGAAGCCACACAGTACTACAAACTGACAAATGGGTGGTGGCACGTTTAATTACTTCAGCAGAAATGTAAGAGACCATATACAGAGTCAGACAGACCTGGGTTTAAATCTCAACCCTGATATGGAAAATCTCTGACTTTGAGGTCTGTTACTAGAATTTTCCGTACCTCAATATCCCCATATAGAAAATGGTTATGATAATACCTATCGCATGGGATTATTTTGAGGATTAAAAGAGCTACCTGGGAAGCCTTTAGCCCCATGCCTGGCCCATAAAAATCACTCAGTGAATGCTGGTCTTTTTCTTCCTCTCTGGCTCTTTTCTTTCATATACTGAAAACAGGTTCAGGTAAGAAAGATGCACTGACATGTAAGTGCCAAGCATTTGTGCGATACCGACTGGTGTGCCAGCAAACCGCCAAATCAGTGCGCTCCGTGAGGCAACGCTGGCATTCGCTGTAACATCATAACCCCCGCATATAAAGGCATGAGAGCCAAAGGTCTCCTCCCTTTGGTTTACACTACCAGTGTGCTCTGTCCACAGGTCTTGAAATAACAGAAAATATATGTATTAAAGCAGCAGATGGCATTCATAGGCCGGAAGCGCTCTGTGCTGCCAAGTCACTCACAAGTCCATAGCCCCAGCGGAGGGGAAGGGAAAACACCACATTTCCTTCTTTTCTTGAAATTACCATCTTTTTCTCATTTCTGTTGCCAGTGTCTTCTCACAGGATTCACAAGAGAAGAAAAGTCTCACTGTTCTGGAAATGCCAGAAAACGTTCCAAAACTTGCTTAGCGGTCCTCCTAGCAACAGATCTGATGACTTCCTTCGCATTTCTTCTGGGTGGCACTGCTCTCATGGTGTTTATCACTTTATGCCACTTACTAGCCATACAACTGTGGGCCATTACACCCATTTTCTGTGCCTCGGTTTCCCCATATATTAGTTGGGGATATAAAACTACTCACCTTAGAGTTATTATGAGGATCAGATATCTGCAGTGCTTGGCACTGGGTAAGCCCTCAGTGTATGTCGGCTATGTAGTCATCTGTGTTGACAATGGGTGAGCCTATGAGGGGGCAGAAGTAACATGGACAAAGAATCACAAAATCTGGGCTTGAGTCATGGCTGTGTCACTCACTAGCTGTAAGGAATCATTGAGAAGTCACCTACCCTT